>NC_056730.1:301608704-301908704 GCF_019279795.1 Protopterus annectens | reverse complement strand
GGACAGATTTTGAGACCCTTTATCCTTTTGGTGAGGAACTTTTGTGGCCTCTCCAGCTGCTGCAAGTGTCGGGTCAGATACATTCCGAATGGGGCATTGTACTCAATCATTGGTCTGATGAGTGATGAGTAGAGACAATGACCTCCCTTGATCTAGATGTGAATCCCTTCATGATAAGGTGGGCAATGTAGAAGGTCTTCCTAACTACTTTAGCTACATGGGTGTCGAATGACAGACTACTATCAACCTGGGTCCCCAGGTCCCTGATAACTTCTTCTGTGCTCAGTGGATTGCCACCTATTTGGTAGCTAGGGGTAACCTTGTTTTCCAAGGGTATGACTATGCATTTTTGGCATTTAACTTTAGGCCATGGCTCTGGCACCAGTTATCCGTTTCTGTGAGACCCTTCTGAAGGATATCTGTGTCAGATGTGTTTTCTACTATGGCGCCCAGTTTGCATGTGTCAGATGTGTTTTCTACTATGGCGCCCAGTTTGCAGTCATCTGCAAACTTTGTCAGCCATAACCCTCCTGTGTTTGCTTGTACTGGAGAAGTAGATGCCAAACAAGAGTGGGCCTAGGACTGAGCCCTGTGGGACACCACTTGTGACAGGCTTTGAGTCTGACATGGCGCCAGCAACTCTGACCCTGTGGGTTCTGTCACTCAGCCAGTTTGCAACCCATCTTGTGATGTATGGGTTAATATTTAAGCTGATGAGTTTTTCAATGATACCCGAGTGGGGTATTGTATGAAGGCCTTCCAGATCGAGGTAAGCTGTATGGACTGCCTTTCCTCATCAATGGCTTTGGTGACTGTTTCAAAAAGTCAACCAAGTTTAAAAGGCATGATCTGCCTTGACAAAGCCAAACTGGGTTGGATCCAAAGTCTGCAAATTCCTATGTCTTTATTTATGAGGTCCATTATGATCCTCTCCATGGCTTTGCAGATAAGGCTTGTCAAGCTAATGGGCTCGTAATTTCCAGGGTCGGTGGAGGCACCGCCTTTGTGAAGTGGGCCCACAGTTGCAGTGCGCCACTCCTGGAGTGCGTATCCAGAGGTAAGGCTCTGATTAAACAGCTGTCCTAGCTGTGGGTTTAATTCCTCATTGAGTTCGTGGAGCACACAGCCGGGGACACCATCAGGTCCCATGGATGCTGTGTTTTTTGCTTTGGAGAGAGCAGTTCTCACTTGGGCGTTGGAGATGTTTGGGGGGCTGCAATCATTTGGTATAGATATCTCTCCTTTTGGGGAGGGAAGAAGTTTGCACTGAACCTGTCAGCCAGTATGTTGGCAATGTCCGTAGGATCAGTAATCTTCACATCATTTTGAGCTGAGCTACACATTTCACAGGTATGTCCCACTGCCCACAGGTACACACAGTATTGTCCATAGCAGTAGTTAAGCAGAACATCTGTGCAGACAGAAGTACTGCTGCCACATATGAATGTATCACATTATGTAGACTATTCTTCAATAACATCTACTACATGCCAGTAAATACATGTGTCACATACCTTTCCTTTGTATAATTTGGTAATATTTCTTTTTCCTTTTCTCCCTCTCTGTCTCTCTGTCTCTCTCTCTCAGTCAGACTATGCAATAGAGTGATTGAGTTTGTTGGCAGAGATTGCTGCCTGCTTTTGTAGGAATTGCACATGAGCATGTGATGGCCTCTGCACCAATTAGTGCCCACCATTTGCTAATTGCATGCAGCCTACTGTGTAGTAATTTATGTAATCACTGTCATAGCAACCCAGTACTATAAATTGCTGACTCATGTAGGCGTGGCCCTTTCAGCTTTCCAAGATGGAGATCATCCTTGTTTGGTGTGGACATCATTGTTTAAGACAGAAGGTTGGTATAGTTCTTATATCAGAAGCCAGGAGTGTAGCCAGAGATTTACATTTTGTACTCAGACCTAATGTTGCTGCTTCCAGTGCCCACTTGTCAGTGTAGAAATGTAATCACCCCTCAAAATACTACCCCAAGATACATGGATTAAGATGTACTTTATTTTCAACTGTTACAATTAACTGCCATACAAAGCTAGTTATAGAGATGTATTCCTTTGGCACAAGAATTGTTTGTGAACTGCTATACTGTGAATATTCATTTACACAGTTCTAAACAGTTTGTGCTTTTTAGTGTTGACATTAGCATGAGCAGCTCAGAAAAACTGGGCACATTTCAGTACAGTGAGTATGTTTACCTACATCCTTGGTAGACCCTGCACACACAGGTATATTCTACATATGGGTAGAGTTGCAGAAGTACAGAGATCGTAAGTAGTATTGTGTGGATTTTATCTTGCTGGACTTACAGTGTTGCTGTGTACATGTTAGTTTATCAAGGCATGCAGTCTGTCTACGTAACTCCCAACTGTGGACCTATCCACATGATAGCCAGAGAATAGCCTGTTATTTTTTGTCTGTGCACCATACAGGTCTTTTCAGCAATAGAGCAATGGCATTCTTACAGTTGGTTGCTACCAGTACATGGCTATATCCATTTGTATTTCAGTGTTTTATTCCTATATAAGGGTATCTTTCCGAAACTCCTTCCAAAGCTATTTGCACTGTGTGTAACAACAGAAAGGCTAATATGCCTCTGTGTTTCTGCCTCTGCCAGACCTCTCAACCAATCAGGTACATATTTGAACAGAATCAGGGAAAAGTCAAGAAAAACTCAGGGACAATCATGGACACCTTTAAAATATTAGTGCCATTAAGTTGAAACATTGAGAGAATCAGAGCATATGAATGAATACACCTTTTCTGAAGTAAAATAAGTGTCTAACTATTAATTATTGCCATTATTCATTAAGTGTAATTCACCACTTTTCTGCCCAAAGTCAGTAGTTTTAGGAGGGATTCAGAGGGACAGAGCTAGAATTTTGGTCAAAATCAGGGACGTCCCTGAAAATTAGGGACAGTTGAGAGGTATGGTCTCTGCCCTAAACAGATATGCCAGTGTTTGTCCTGCTGTGATACTGTGTGGGTTGTAAGGTAATGGTGTACCATTATTTCCTGCTAGAATTGCTGCTTCTCTTATCACAGTCATGTAATGTAATCCCACAACAACTGTTGGTCAACATCCACAGAACAAGTTGTGTGGTATGGTATTCTGAATTTTCCCTTACATTCACTCATTCTGATGCATGATATAATTATTTAAGCACCAACTTGACATATATCTACCGTGGCTTAGTGGTACTTCATGTTGCATAGTGTGTGCAAGGTCCAGGCTTCGAGACTTACAGAGGTGTTTTATTTTGTTCCTGAGCAGAACAAGGGCCCTCACGTACAGAGTGACAAAGGCAGTTGTAAGTGGGTTTGCGCAATCCTGCTCATTGCCTGGCCAAGCGCAAACAAGCACAAACCTGTGCAAGCCCACTAACTACTGCTTAATAGTGATTACTCCTGCTCACCCCGTGCTAATTTCTTTGAAAGAAAAGAAAAATGGGGAGATAGGGAAGTGGTGAAAAAGGGGCACAAAGAGGGAAAGACAGTATGGAAAATAGCTCGGGATGTGCAGGATGAGTGTAGGGAAGGTTCATATCTGCCCATTTCTTCAACAGCAACAGCTGTGCATATGCAATAAATTTGGAGGTAGATATGAACCCTTCAACCCCTGAGAGAGGGGTGAGGACAAACAACAAAGTATGTTGTAATGCCAATTAAATAACATTTCATGTGTCCAGTGGACATGTGTGCAAAATGGGCAGCTATGTATGGGAAGTAATTTTTTTTGGGAGCAGATTGCCCTTTTTTTTTTTCAGGTGAGATTGAAATGTGGGGTAGGGGAAGTAGGTATATTTGGGGAGGTAGGTTGGAGAGGTAAAGAGACAAGACAAACAAGACACATACAGGGGCGGTATATGACACATGTGGTGGGTGAACACCTTTGATGGGGCGGGATGTTTGGAAATTGCAAGCCCATCAGCCCCCAGATGGAAACAGTGGGACTGAGGTCCCCACCCATGGGCAGTCACCACTGCACCTTCACGGCCCAGAAGGTGGCTGTGCTGGGGGCTTTGTAGGAGGGGCAGGCTGACCCGTGAGTTGTGCCACTTGGGCCTCAAGCTGGTGTAGAGGTTTTGCAACAGAATATTCAATCTCTCTATGCATCACAGCCCAGACTCTACGAAGGGTGATAGGTGCCTCTCCGGCCATGCTTGCACAGGGGGAGTGAGCCCCATCCCCTGCAGTGCTTCCACCTGAAGGTGGCACAGGGCCAATGGAGGAGGAGGTCCCAGGCTGGGCATCAGATTTGCTGGTGCCAGGTGCCATGGCCAGCTGAGGTGTGACAGGTGGGTCCGCTGGGACCGGCCTTCCCATACAAACTATGTTTTGGAGAGTTTAATAAAAATATGGGTAGTAACAGTCAACAGCATTGCCAATTAGTTATAACAGCATGCAGAAGTATTCCCATTAACCCAACACACCAGATTTTCAACAGTTAAAAAGCAAGCATAACACATGCATATATAGAACAATAGTGGAGATTACAACAGCATTCAGGTTTAATTGATGGCAACAGGCCACCGATATTGTGGTATTTGAACAGGGCACATGCATAGAAATAAATGCAAATATTTATAAACCAATAGGACATTTGTCCCAACAAATGTTTTGAGATTAGACATACCGATTGAGGTGTGGAATTGCATTTTTTATGCACATACAGTAGGGTGGAAAAAGAAAGCTCAACTAACAACTTATATATCCTTTTAGTTTACACTGCATTCCTATTAACTGCAGTTATATATCCCTTACATGTATTATTACACTACCCAATGTCCTTATATTGTGCAACTGGATTTTGCTAGATCATTATATACATGAGCTGTATCTTACATACAAACTGTCCAAGATGCAGATGTTACTGCAACATATTTTGAGAGTTGCTCATACACACTACTGCTAAGATGGTACACTGACAGCTCTACTTTCATATAATTATCTAGATATGTTCAGGTGAAAGTATCCGTTATATGTTAACAGCTCCCTATATTTCTGGCAGCACACTGACATTTCTGGGGAACACAATACCAAGCTACTCATGTGCCAGATTAACCTGTACATGCTGGCCATGAACCAACAGTTGAGGGCTGTACATATGCATACAAACTACTGGCACTCCCTTCATCCACGTTATATGGGCCTACCCAAGTGTGGGTTGACACTGCTTAATACAACACTGCTATTTGTAGAATGCAGCAGTACAACAACATATCAAAGAAAATGACAAAGACGAACTCCATGAATCATACATCTATTAAAGGATTATTACACCTTTATGTATTGGGTTAAAAGACTTTTTGAAGGCTCTCTTATTTATTTTATATAACAGTACATGCAGAATAATTACTAACCTGCCTCATGATGCAGCATTTGCAGCCTATCTTCATGGGCTTGCAAGCTCATAGCCCGGTCACCTGCAGCTGTGAAGTAAATGAAGTGATATTGAGACATACCTATCCATAGTATAGACAAGCATAGCAAATCTTAACTACTTAATACAATGGCTACTTACTCAGTACTGGGGCATTAGGTATCATGTGGGATTCCTGGATCCACTGGTCCAGTTCATCCCTCCTACGCCGCTTCAGGTCAGAATAATGGTGCCTGACCTGCTCACCAGTCCCAGGAACACCAGTGGAACTGGTGAGATCACGGGCAAGACTGTTCCAGGCCTCCGTTTTATATTGGGTACCCTGGTACTAACCCTGCAGGAGTCTTTGCTCATGTTTGTGGACGAGGAGCCAAAACATAATTTTGGACTCCTGGATGCCCCAGCGTTGCTCTCTAAATAGAGTGCCTTCACCAACACCAGCCATGCTGACTGCAGAAGGAAGCTACAACCAGTTATAGAAAGTATTCCCGCCTGTGGAGCTTAAATATGCCTCATTTCCTGCACTTATTTGTGATTGGCCAGTTTTGGAAAAGCTCAGCTGTGGGCACACCTGCTTAGCTGATGTTGGCAATGTTTAAAATTCCTTTGATAGATATGTGTTTGTTGAAAGTGCATGCTTGTAAAATGCTGTCATGGCTTGGTGGTTAAGTACTGTGACTATAGTGCACAGTATCCTGAGTTTGATTTTCCTGCTGGGCAGACTTGACTGATTAAGGAACAGTAAAGCAGGTGTGAGCGTGTTTAACTGACTTTGCTCAACTTTGCACGACTTTGCCCAACGTTGCTCAACATTGCTCGATGTTGCTCGACATTGCACAACATTGTCCGACGTTGCCCAACGTTGTGCTGGTTAGCGTGGTGTGCAGTTACACGCAATTGTATTTAAATATGCTCAATACTGGTAAAATGTGCTTAGCAGTGCTTTATATTGCTTAAAATAGGGTACTCATGCCTCAGAATCCATAAACACTTCACCTTTATTGGTATATAATTTGTTCACAACTACATTTAACATTTCAATGCTTTTTACAAAACTTATACATAAAAAATGTCAGGAGATATTTTTGTGTAGAGATTTCCCACAGAAAATGGAATGGGCAGCAGTGGGATTCGAACCAGGAATGTCTTCTCTTTGTGCGAAGGCTCTAACCACTACACTATTGCTATGTTACTGAATTTGCAAATATTTTTCTTTTTATCCTCTTCTGGTGTCTAAGCTGCTAACTGTAGCTAAGCAATGGGCAAACCCGCTCAAACCTACGCAACTACGGGCAGGTATATCGGAAAGAAAAAATATATATTTTTTATTTTCTAAGTTGTTTAACATATGGGGGAGTGTAGTGTTAATTGTACACATGTGAGCAGACTCGCTCATGTAACTGGAAGTTGCGGCATTTCTTCATTGCAGGGGTGTGGATTTTTGGACTGCTCGGCAGTCCAACACGCCCCCTACACTCATCCACACTCCATGTAAGCTTTAGAGTTGAGGCAGCGTGCCCTCATTAATATGCATGGCGTGCTGCTATAATACTCTTACACAAAGTTAATAGAACTTTGCCAAATAAAATAAGATCCCAAGGAGTCTTATAAACTAGCTCCTCTATTAGAGCACTTAATAACTGATGAGATGCTTTTTAAAATTAATAGTCTGTCTGTAGTAAGGAATGATCCTTCTATTATACCAGAATCAATAAATAAAGTGCAGGTTTGTTAGAAATGTGGAAGAAGAGGTCACATTTATAAGTTTTGAGCTGTTAATATAGGGGAAACTTCTGCCAGCAAGAATGTGAAAACTCAGGTTTTGCTTTGGGTGAAGCTTTTCCTATGTAATGGTTCAGAGCTACAATGAGGGTAGTTGAATCAGAGACTTGTTGCCAAGTAATAACTTAGCTATTAAAGTAAACTATTTTTAGAAGGTAGGGAGACAAGAAAAGCAAGATAGTGTTAGGGACCTTATTACATACAGTAGCTGCAAGGCTTTGCACATTGGGGGTTCTTTCAATTGTCAAAGTGATAATGTTGTTTATTTGGCAAAGTGTACCTCATGTGCAGTGTTTTATGTGGGGAAAACATGTAGGAAGCTAAGGGCAAGGATCTATGAGCATACATTGGATATTAGACATCAAAAAGATTCCAATGTCCTTAGCAGACACATAGTTGAGTTTCCCAGTCATGCTTTTAAGTTTTTGATCTTGCAGCAATTAAAAACCAATGAACAAGGTAATCTGCCTAGGGAGGTTCTTGAAGTTTGCGAAATGAAGTGGCAATTAATGCTGGATGCTACTAGTTACCCGAGCATTAATGGAAAAGTTAACATTAGTTGTTTTTTGAAAATGACAAATATTTATGTTTTTTAAACACATAGTTTTGTATTACATTCATAATACATATATATTTTACAGGGGGCTAGTTGTGTGATTCAAAACTTTAAATCTTATATTTTGTAAATAGAAAATTGGAATTTATGGTGTTGTGTTGGGCATATGTCTTTAAATGTTATGCTATAAGAATTCTGGGAACAACTGTTTGAATAGTTCTGAAGAAGTCCCTAGTGGGGGATGAAAGCACTTAACTCCATGATTTTGAGTTCTAGCTGTATTTTTCTGGTTTTTCCTGTATGTGTGGATAAATTTGTCTGAATTTTGGAATAAAAGCTTTGTTTTTTATCGTTCCTTGGTGCCACATTTTGATCATCTAGTTGATGTTGTTCGTGTTTCCAGTTTTAATTCATGATGTAGTGTTAGAGAAAGATTTCCTTCATTTTAAGGTACTATGGAAAATGTGAAAGGACTGGGGAAGGAGAATCTATGGACATTGTATGGCAAGTTGAGAGAACCATTCAGTATAATGGTAGGGGTGGGGGAAGGAAAGGTAGTGATATTCACACGGAGATCCAAAGCAGAATAATCAGAACCAGGAAAAAGGGAGCTGATACAGAAACTGCAAAACAAATCAGCATTTGGTTAGATAACTGAAAGGATTTTATCAGCATCAGTCATGCCCTATGAAACAGGAGCAAAAACCCAAAACTGTAAAGAATACTATTATAGGAGCTGAGGCATAAATTGGTACAGCACAGAAACCAGCACAAACACTCACAAAAGAAATAGAAATAAACAGTGAAAGAAGGGCACTGGCACTTAAGTGATGACTCCTAGAATAAGATGAGCGCAAGAAGGAGAGACAAAGAGATATCTTTGATGGGGGATTCCATGTAGCAGAAATCAATGACCCAAGGGAAAGATAAAGCAAGGAGTGATTTTTAAAGCTATCCTTTGTAGGGAAATACATAGAAAAAGCTGTAGTTCCAGTATATTTTGGAGAGAAAGGTACAATTTCCACCCCAAATCAAGATGCTGGGAAAGACAGTCCTGAATTTGTAGACTGGAACATAAACCACATAAATTTTAAAAAAGTACAATGGAAGAAAAATTGAACCTACTTTTAGTATCCCAACTCTACAAACTACTCCAACTCCACACATTTACATTTTAGCCAAAGCTTTATAGGACACTAGTAATGAAGCTAGTCTACACCCACATTTTAGAAGACCACCTGAAGATGGTTAATAAAAAACAAGAGTATAAGCCATATTTTCCTGGCAAGGTATAATAAAAGTAATAGAAAACTTTGGTGGTTCTATATCAGAAAACTGTACCTCATTTTGGATATAAAAGTCCTTTTATTCCAATGTCTATCACATAAGTAAGATTTGAATACATTCTATGGACCCCGTAGGACAACTACTAAACTGCGGCAATGGGTGCCTGTACATACAAGCTATAATACACTATGCAATCAAACTCCCAGAGGCAGTGCCATTACACAAGGCTAGTTCTAAGGCTATTGTTAGGGACCACGTACTACTATTCTCTAGCGTGGATATCACTAAAAAAATAAAAATAACCATCTAGGACATCCTGATTATTTCATGAATAATGCATTAGTCATATCACAACTTTAAAGTTAAACAGTTGAGGACATTAGTATATTACCAACAGACAGGTTAGTAGAAAATTTAATAAAACAATGAAATCCATGTTGAGGAAAGCTGTCAATGCAGATTAGAAAAATCCAGATCAGCTACTGCCCTTCTTACTATTTTCAGTTAGACAGGTACCACAAGATAAAACTGGATTTATCCCATTTGAGTTCCTTTCTGACTGACAGACATCGCAAGCAGCTCCTTAATGTTGCCAAGGAAACTTGAGAAGAGGAAGAGACATTAATCAAAAGTGTGATTAAACAAATCACTAATTTCCATGTTAAATTAAAGCTAGCAATGCCAGTAATAACAGACCACATGCAGACAGCCAAGGAAATATAACAATGAGTCTATAATAAGAATGCCTGGCTGAGAGAATTGAATCTTGGAGACAATGTACTAGAATTAGTGTCCTCTACAGCAAATGAATGTCAGGCTGCATGGTGTGGACTTGTTGAGGCAAGAGGGAGAATCAGGAGAGTAGAATATAAGTTAGGCAGCCAGAAAACATAAATATACAACAGTAATGTGTTGAAGTCAGGGAAGGAGATAGAATATTATATAGTGTTTACACACTGAATTTCCTATGAAAAAAAAAGCATTTTCTACCTGAGGTCTAAAAAGAAGAATCCTTGTCAAAAGTACTGAAGCCAGAAGTAAAATAATTTCTCTTAAAAATTAGAAGCATTTTCTAAGATATCTGGAAGAACTAATTGGACATCTGAAATAAAAGTTAAACTGAGACTTTTAGTATCCCAACTCTACAAACTACTCCAACTCCACTCATTTACATTTTAGCCAAAACTTTATAGGACAATAGTAATGAAGCTAGTCTACACCCACATTTTAGAAGACCACCTGAAGATGGTTAATAAAAAACAAGAGTATAAGCCATATTTTCCTGGCAAGGTATAATAAAAGTAATAGAAAACTTTGGTGGTTCCAGTCTACTATATCAGAAAACTGTACCTCATTTTGGATATAAAAGTCCTTTTATTCCAATGTCTATCACATAAGTAAGATTTGAATACATTCTATGGACCCCGTAGGACAACTACTAAACTGCGGCAATGGGTGCCTGTACATACAAGCTATAATACACTATGCAATCAAACTCCCAGAGGCAGTGCCATTACACAAGGCTAGTTCAAAGGCTATTGTTAGGGACCATGTACTACTATTCTCTAGCGTGGATATCACTAAAAAAAATAAAAATAACCATCTAGGACATCCTGATTATTTCATGAATAATGCATCAGTCATATCACAACTTTAAAGTTAAACAGTTGAGGACATTAGTATATTACCAACAGACAGGTTAGTAGAAAATTTAATAAAACAATGAAATCCATGTTGAGGAAAGCTGTCAATGCAGATTAGAAAAATCCAGATCAACTACTGCCCTTCTTACTGTTTTCAGTTAGACAGGTACCACAAGATAAAACTGGATTTATCCCATTTGAGTTCCTTTCTGACTGACAGACATCGCAAGCAGCTCCTTAATGTTGCCAAGGAAACTTGTGAAGAGGAAGAGACATTAATCAAAAGTGTGATTAAACAAATCACTAATTTCCATGTTAAATTAAAGCTAGCAATGCCAGTAATAACAGACCACATGCAGACAGCCAAGGAAATATAACAATGAGTCTATAATAAGAATGCCTGGCTGAGAGAATTGAATCTTGGAGACAATGTACTAGAATTAGTGTCCTCTACAGCAAATGAATGTCAGGCTGCATGGTGTGGACTTGTTGAGGCAAGAGGGAGAATCAGTAGAGTAGAATATAAGTTAGGCAGCCAGAAAACATAAATATACAACAGTAATGTGTTGAAGTCAGGGAAGGAGATAGAATATTACATAGTGTTTACACACTGAATTTCCTATGGAAAAAACAAGCATTTTCTACCTGAGGTCCAAAAAGAAGAATCCTTGTCAAATGTACTGAAGCCGGAAGTAAAATAATTTCTCTTAAAAATTAGAAGCATTTTCTAAGATATCTGGAAGAACTAATTGGACATCTGAAATAAAAGTTAAACTGAGACTTTACAGAGTACCACAGTCAGAAAAACAAATCAACAGGTTTGGGAGGGTGGCCTAATGGTTAAGGTGTTTGCCTTACAAACACAAGGTGCAGCGTTTGAGTCTTATAAGAGATAATTGGCTACCCTTAAAATGGCTCGCAAGGGCAGTTAGCTTAGTACTAATCTATGAACCTATAAAAAAAAAGTTAGAAAAATGTGAGTGTGACAAAAACAGCTCAATAGTGTTATTCTGTAAGTCTGATATATCAGATTGTGTAATGGCTGCAGTAATCAAAATAGTATTTCAAAATATCATAACTGTTCCCTGACCAGAATTGATGAATTCACATAGAAAGCAAGCAAAGTGAGATATTCGGCAGCATTGCACCGACAAATAAGAACATGCAGATACCGTTTCCCTCTAAGTCAATGAAAAACAACTTTTGTAATATTCTGCAAACATAGTATATATCAACAGATGGCATTTCCTTATAATTATAAAGAAAGAGAAAGATGGAACAAATTTACCACTATAATGTGTTGATGCTATGGAAGGACACCCAGTGCTATTACCAACATCACTATCATACCCACAGCCCCCAATGAGAACATTCTTTGTAAAAATCCAAACAGGTTCCCCTCCTGGTTTCTCTGTCTTACTGCCAAGGCTACCTCAGTCACCAGTAACCTATATGTATAACCTTTGTATCACTGAAAATGTTATAAGAATGATTTAGAAAACATCCATAATTAAACAGTCACCCAAAATAATCCATTCTCTCCCTCTGTTCCTACGTTTAATCCATCTCCATTTTTCTAAACTTGGCAAGATACTAAAAGAAATATCTACATGCATCTCTTTCATTGTACTTAGTTGCAGCTCATTCTCTGTCTTAAACAATTCAGCTTTTACCCAGGCCGAAGCACTATGACAGCCATTTGGACCTTCTCTGATGATGTCTTGCACCAAAGACTTTGAAAAGATTCACCTTCTCCTAAAATCTCTCACAGAAATTGGGGTCATCTCTTACTCTTTATCTTGGTTCTACAACTTCTTAGAAAACAGACACATCAGAGTTAAAAACTGGAAGTACTATTCTTCACAAAGGTATCCCAAAGGTCATCCTTTCTGTCTCTCTTAGTTTTCTCCATCTTTATTAATTAAACATACATATGATCGTCCACAGCTTCCACCACTGCTTTGTGCTGACAACATGGTGATCTACATGTCCAATCTCCTCTACTCCATTATCCAAACCCAACTCCAGTTCTACCTGTTTCTTCTTCTTTAGCAATGGCTAATACAACACAGCCTTCTCCTGAACTCCTCTAAAACCCAAATAATGTTTTTGGAGCACATCAAAGATTTAGCAATTGCCCAAGCAGCCTTATCATTTTCGACCTTAACAACTCCAGGAATGAAACAACTGCCTATTTCAAATATCTGAGTCTCTAGCATAACCAGTCACTCAGCTTCCAAACAGACATGCAAAACATACAGTTAAAAATGAACTCTTTCCTCTTCTGAGCCACAAGGATCTGTCATACCGCTCACAGGGTCTACTCTTGGTAAAGGTATACTATTAGTCCAGCTTGTGTATGCACTGGTCTAATCATAATACTGCCACACCACAAATAATTTCCATCTCCTTTTGTTAGCTTATCCCTGAATTTCCTTCTTAAGAGCATCATTGATTCACAATGAAAAGGAAATTTGCTTCCCATTTAACTAATAGTCAATCTGCTACTTGGAACTCAGTTCTTATGACTAGAGTTGTGCTTTTCTATCAACTAAAGGCTATAAAATACAAATAAATAAAACTCATATCATAGTCTACATCACCACTCACAAACTTAATTTTTTGTCTGCACCCCATGATCATTTCTGCACTCCACAAAACATTCTAACTCCCTCCTTCTGACAATACTTCCCTCCAGTCTGCAGAGAGAAATCTCCAACTTATCCTCCTTCAGAAAAAAAAAACTTAAAATCCATTTCCATTTTAAATATTAGATGAAATGCTCGTGTCCTTCTAAAGGTTCATCCTTTCCCCTCCTTATTGTCTACTGGCTGACTTGCTCTTTGCTTAAGTATACATGTTAATGATATACTCCATTTTGCTGTTTACCCACCAACCATGTTATTCATTCATATATGCCTTCTATATTATTCATTTAATTTTGTATTCAATCCATTGCAAACTTCATTATCACTGCATTGTAAAAAATGTTAGACTGCTTTGCCTTTCATTTGAACCACTTCATTAAATTTTCTACTTGAAATGTTTTCATGAATTTATTCCCTCTACTCTATTTTCTAACACTGCCATGTACACTATTGTTTTTTTCCACCCAAGGTGTACCTACAAATAGTCAACTGAGATCAATATACTACCTCAGCTAAACAAACATACACACACACATATATATATATATATATATATATATATATATATATATACATGTATGTGTATGTGTGTGTGTGTGTGTGTGTGTATTATTTTTTTTTACACATGCATACTTACATACATGCATGAAACACTCAATCAAGTCAATAAATAAATATATGCTATCATTGTCTTCGCCATAAGAACTCCAAGATTTTTAATATCTTCTGCTGAATGCAAAATACTACTGTTAATAGAAGTTGGCTATTTCTTATTATACTGTCCAAGGAGTATAACCACACACTTATTTGTATGAATAAAATATTGTTCAATGCTGTCACCTAAATAGTTAATTTATATGATGTAAACATTTCTTATCTTCCATAGTCAATGCCATAAATCCAAATTCACAGTCATCTGTAAACTTATTCCTCCATAATGGGTTAGGGGATGGAAAGGGGACCGAAAAAAAATACTAAAAAACAGAGAGACCTAATACAGTACTTTGTGGTGCATCTTTTTTGTACTACTATACTGTTGGAAAATGAGTCCTGTACCATAATAGAGTGAAGACATCGGACTCTGTCATAGCTGGTTGTCAAAGGAAGGAAACTCTAGGCTCAGAAATGCTAAAGCAAATAGGGAAACACCATTTGGGGCAGAGATGACTCAACATTTTTCAAAATTACATTAAATGACCAAGTGAAATAAAAAATAAAAAAAATGCCTTCTTTATTTATTTATTTATATAACATTTGTTAACTGGGTAAATGTACTTTTCTGAGGATCCTTTTTAGCCATGACCCAGGCCAAGGTGGTCAAAACAAGATACAAACATCAAAAACATATCAATAAATTATGAAATTACATTGTAGAGACAGGGGTAAATGAAAAAGCAAACATTTACAAAGTACATTAACTCATTTACTGCAATGGAGCTAAGAAAGTTTGCACTGTAACTTCTAATGGGCAGAGCCTAAGCCTTTTGACAGAATCAAATTATGTCCTCACATTTAGTAAAACCACACAGTGGGAAGTTAGCTAACTGGAAAAATAACACCAACGGCCAAAGTAAATGTTTTATTTAGCACTTTCATCCTGGTAGGTTGGACTTCATCATAATAAAACAAACAGTAACCCAACATTAAATACAGACTGCTTCAATCAGATTGGTTAACTAATTATGCAAAACAGGCGAAACTTAATAAGCCAAGGTCCACACTAACTATTTAAAACATAAATATGTATGACAGATATAAAAAATAATAATGTAATAATGTATATAGAATAAAATTCAAATGCTTGATTTAATCCTATAAATCCCACCTACACCTGTAAAAATAGGCAGATTTAAGTCTAAGTAATGCACTAAATGAAATCTGGACATTAAGACCAGGAAACTCAGTAACATTGGCCTTAATCTGCAATTTGCATTCTTTGTATTCCAAACACCCCCCCCCCCCGATGCTCCAGGTCCACATGGTCAATAGCAAAAATTTTTTTTGAAAGAATGCTGAGGGTGTAAACTAATGAGTTGGAATAGGGCATTTCTGTCAATTTTGTTCTTAATACCATAGATATGCTGGTAAATCCTTTGCTTAAAAGCCCTCTTGGTTTTCCCTATACAGAAACCTTCACATGATTGACAGACAGCGATACAGATCACACCTTTTGAATAACAATAATATTTCTTGGTAGGTCGAATAATGGCCGGGTTTCTAATGGACACATAGTCTTGTTCTAAAATAAATTTGCATTGTGAACATCTGCCACATTTAAAGGTCCCTCAATTTTCTGACTTTATTGCAGATCTCTCTAACAGTTCTTTCAGACAAACATCTTTTCTATAAACCACTTTAGGTTTGTCTTCTAGCAGTGTATGCACTTCCTGAGCCAAATATATATACACACACATTTATATATACATTATCTCAACTATATATAGTTGTAATGTTGATGAACTGTTTCAGTGTAGTTTGTTCATTTTAAGAGATGTTTTAAGAGATTGTTCAACAAAAGAGCTTGACTGTTCTTAATTGAGCACACTATTTAAATGCGTATATATGAAAAGTTTTTGTGTTTCTGAAGAAGTTCTGATGAATAGTGGAATTAAAGTGTTTTACGCTAAAAACTTATACTCTTTTCTGGTGCCTCTTGGTGTTTTTTTGTTTTTGAAAATTCAAAACTCTGAAAATTCATAACATTGAATCCCATAACATTGAAAATACATAGGAAATCAATATTTAATATATGCCAGCACAACTACATACAGAAACAAATAAAAAACAAATCATATTACATCGGACTCTGTCATAGCTGGTTGTCAAAGGAAGGAAACTCTAGGCTCAGAAATGCTAAAGCAAATAGGGAAACACCATTTGGGGCAGAGATGACTCAACATTTTTCAAAATTACATTAAATGACCAGTACACAGAACAAAATGGCAAACATACAATTCCGCGCTTCGTGATTGCTTGTTTAAATTGTAAAAAACTATCCTCAACCTTCTCTTAGAAACACTACTTCACTGTTAAAACATTACACATTACTATATAGCTCTCCAATACTTACTGAAGTTTCATAGGTAACCTCAAGTCATGTTCCCTTCTTACTTGCTATGGACAAAATAACACATCCTAGTGTAGTGTAGTGTGATCTTAGAGTTGATATATTTAAGTAGCAGGGGGCATGTGAGTCCCTGCTTATATTTGAAATGGAATATGGTTTGTTTTTTTATGTTTCTGTATGTAGTTGTGCTGGAATATAGTACATGTTGCTTTCCTATGTTTTTTCAATGTTATGGGATTCAATGTATTGAGTTTTCAGTGTTTTGAATTTTCAAGATTTTGGTCTCAATGTTTTGAATTTCAATGTTATGAGCTTTTGATGTTCTAAAGTCAATCCATGTAAATATATATATATATATATATATATATATATATATATATATATATATATATATATATATATAAATGTATATCTATATATATATGTATATATATATATATTTTTATATATGTATGTATGTATATATATATATATATATATATATATATAAATGTATATATATATATATATATATATATATATATATATATGTAGTGAGAGAGATATGTATATATTGGATATACTCCTTTCACTTTTGTCAAATTACTTTTGATCAAATATCAAAATATTGAATACAGTTCAGTGAATTTTTCATCACTGATCCTCAGAAATGGGCTTTAACATGGGCCCTACAGGGGACAAGTCCCTGTCTCCTCATTTCTGATGGTTACTGAATGGAGGTTTGATGGGATGTATTGTCATTGACATTACATGATTGTAATACAGTTCATTCAAGAAAACAAACTGCTCCTGTATCATCATCATCATCATCATCAGAATTATCAACCCCCTTTCCCAGTTTCTGCATGTGTTGGGGCATTCCATCAACTGTTGCCACTTTTCTCAGTCCAGAGCCACTTCCCTCGAGTCCCCTCTCCTTTCTCCCCCTCCCCTCTCCTCCCTACCATCACCTCTCCCTCTTCTCTCCTCTCTTCTTTGGCAGTCATGCCTAAGTGTTACAAGTCTTCTGTCATCCAATCCACCCATTCCTTGTCTTGACATCTACATTTATTTTTACCTTCTTCCTATCTCTCCCAAATTAATTTCACTAAATTGTCTTCAGCTTTCCTATGTTTGTACAAACTACCATAATCCATTCTCTTTGATCTTTTCTGCAATTGGAGTTACTTTGGCTTCTGCTCTATCAGCATTTCATCATCTGTCCCACAGCATATACCTACCACCCTTCTCAGGCACTTCATCTCCATCATATCTAGCTTCCTAAACTGCTCTGCCTTCACTGCCCATGTTTCTTTTTCTTTCATCCAGAAGTACTGGTCACACCATTGTTTTGTGCACCTTACTTGACAACTTCTTTGGCAGTCTTGTGTTACATTCTGCCCTTGACACTATGTGCCAGTTGGCTGAAGCATCTCTGTTTCTAGTTTGGTCAGATTTCCATTCCCCTCAACCTCTTATCTCAGATACTTGAATATGGTAACCTAGTCCAATGTTTTCCCTTCTATCTCAGTTTTCATATTATTCTGATTTCTCCCATTTGCTGTCATCACAGTCATTTTATTTATTTTAAGTTACATTCCATGTGCCTTCAGTTTTACATTACATTCCCTTAACATTTATTGAAGTTCCTGTTCAGAGGTCTGCCTCCAATGTCACATCATCTGAATATGGCAGATTTGCTGATTTGTCCCATCTGATGTTCGCTAATTAAGTCCCATCACCAGTATAAATAGGAGTGAGTTCAGGGCTGAACCTGATGCATGCCCACTCCCACTAGAGACCTCTCTGTGAGTTCAAACATAGTTCTTACTTTTATTACTCTGTCCTTCTACATAGTCTGTGGTAATTCGACCACTCCTTCTGGAACTTTGAACCATCGTAGGACTGCCCAAATTTGCTTTCTTGAAACATTGTCATATGTTTTCTCAAGTCTAGGAGTGCCTAGTTAGACTCTTTCCTCATCTCCAGCTTCTTGTCCACTATCCAGGGTTGCCAGATTTCTGAAGGGCCAGGTAGGGACAAAAAAAAAAAGGTCTTTCACGCTAAGTTAATACAAAAAAAGGTCTTTCTTTCATATGGAACAAAAGGTAGTTCCACATTAGCAGAAGTGACTCCGCTTTGCGATTTTTGATTGGCTCATATGCCGGTATACTAGCCAATCAAAAATTTGCACAGCAGAGCCTCTTCTGTTCAATACGGAATAGCCTGCTGTTCTGCATTGAACAGAAGTGACTCAACTTTGTGATTTCTGATTGGCCTATATGCTGGTATGCAAGCCAATCAAAAATCGCACAGCGGAGTATCTTCTGTTCAATGCGGAACTGTTCGATGTTCCTCACTGAACAAAAGTGGCTCTGCTTTGTGATTTATGATTGGTTCACATACCAGCATATGGACCAATCATAAATCACAAAGCAGAGGCTGTTTCATCACGATTCTAACTGGCAGTGCAGGACTTGGGATTGGGCTGCTGATCCCGGGACAGTCCCGCTCAAATAGGGATGTCTGACAACACTGCCGCTATCTCTTGTACTACAAACATAGGGTAGATTGTAGTATATCCTGATCTGAATCCAAACTGCTCATTTCCCATCTCACTATCTAATACCCCTCCTCTGCTCTTGTACACTGGAACTAGAATGCTTATTCTCCTGTCATCTGGGTCATGCCTTTCTCGCCATACCTCTATGAGTACCTTCAGGAGCCATTTCTCCTCTAAGTCACCCAATATCTTGATCATATCTGCTGTGAATTTGTCTGAGCCTGCTGCTTTCCTTGCCTTCATTTTCCTTAGTGCTGTTCATACTTCTACAAACACACACACACACACACACACACACACACACACACACACACACACACACACACACACACACACACACATGTGCACACATATATCTTGAGGTATTTGTTGCTGTTATAATAAAGGGTTTGTTCATTTGCTTCTTTGTTCCTACATATGTGTGACTTTCATTGATGCTGCAGTGCTGATAATTTCATATCTGTGAAAACTGGATTTATTTGAAACCATAGTTTTCTTCATATTGTTGAATTAACATGTCTGTTTAAGTGCAACATTTCAAATGTATGCTGCTAGCATATGTAACACAAAGGAAAAATGAGGGACTTCCAAGTTTAACTACATTTTTTATATAAAACTTCCTGTATTAGGCAAGAACTGATGTATAATGCTTTAAAGCATTAAAAACTGTATTTCAACATATGCAGTGATTTCAGTGTTCTGGCAGTAAAAGGTAAACATTACCCTAGAGTAAAATATGATGCACATCAGTTGTTTTAATTTTCTCTTTTAATGCCTCATTAGTTCTTTCACAAGTAACATTCACTGACCATTGCAGCAATGCCAGAATTTCCCTGGAGAGAGATTGCATTATTTAAGAGGTAAACAGGAAGCCTGATGATTTTCCTGTGACTTCCCTTTTGCTCACACATTGCTGCTTAGTAAGAATATCCCCTAACTTCTCATTGTTCTAATGTGATTGATGCAGCACCTCTGATTCTAGGTTTGACCTCCTCATTCAGATTTTCATTCCTTTCAGCCTCTCAAACCAACATGTGTACAATTCCTTGGGGCAGAAAATATATTCCCATTGTCATTTAGCTTCCTATCTGCAGTGACAGCATGAAACAATTTCAAGACAGTCAAGGCCGGACAGACGAATAATCCTATGCCATATATCTGAACTATTCATTTATTTTGTGCTTTTTCCTGTTTATTGTGAGATTGCTGTCATTGCAAATCTGTACTGGTTATTCTACAGAATTATATCCTTCTCAAAACACAGAAAATGTAAACTTTACTGTGGATTTTTTTTTCCTTAAGTTGCTGTTTTGTACGTATAATCATTATACCCATGTTATAACAGGACAAGAGAAAGCATAAAGCATTATAGAAAAGACTTATGAATTAGTGCAGTAATAGATTAATGTTTATCTGTTTCTACACCTGTCAAGGAATTATATTTTATCACTGAACAAAAGAATAGCAATAAGAGATTAATTCAGTAGGCCGAGTGACATTCCTGACCGCAGGCAGAATGGATCATGACTGCCTAGAGCTCTTGAGATGAAAGAAAATGAAATACGAAAACATTTTTTTCAGCTGAAAAAGAAAAGCAAGTTTTTGCATTTCTTCTTACAGGTGAAGTGATTTTCTCAATTTCAGTGTGCTTAGTCACAGCAATGAATATCACATACTCTGTATTGCAATAAGCTATAGCAAAATAAATCATAGTGTGTGGAGTGCCTTTCAAGGTCTATGTGTTTGAATGGTCAAGGGCTAGTTGCTTGAATGGGATAAGGCAGACTACACAGCTAGTGCTGCTATCATGATAAACATCACAGTTTGTCAGTGCTGTTGATACTAATGAGTTAAATGTAGCACAAAATAGTAAAACAATAAGAAAAATGTATACAAGAAAAAAAAGTTTTATTTTAAATGGAATGGACAATCTGAGGTAACAGAACATTATATCCTAAAATTATTTTAGAATTTTGTATAGACTTTGCGACCCCTCAATAACAACAGACCTGTTTGGACATTGTTAATTAATTAAGGAAGGTTTTGTTGTTAATTGCCACTGACTTCTGAATTGTAGGATAGTCTTGGCAAAGGGGTAATGGGGGTGGCTGGCTAGACATGAACTTCACTGCTGCTTAGAACACTAAGAGATGGCTGGATTCTATACTGTCATGCTTAAGGTTATATTTCATAGCCTGTCATCCTGGTCCATAGTCTCATCCTTGGTCATCTATGGTTTTAGCGATATGGTGATAGGGACACATAATTAATCACGGGTGTCAGGAGATGAGAATGGAATCACAAACAGAGAAAGAGTTAAGTAAACATCTTCAGTTACCGTTTAATTAAATAGCCTTCATGGTTTAAATTACTTTGAAGGAAATATCAATAAAAGTAGTTTGTTCACCACAATTTGATAAGGTCTTGAACTAAAATTCAAAATGACCTAAGATCACAGCAAGTCAATGGACTGCATGAAACTAGAACAAGAGGACCCATATATATATATATATATATATATATATATATATATATATATATATATATTTATGTTACATTTGTTTACTGGGAAAGTCCAATTGGGATAAGACCCATTTTCAGAGGGCCTGGGGAGAAAAGCGTACAGAGATTATACAAAAACTTATACAAGAAATTATACAAAAAAATATACAAGACATAGATTATATCTATTTACATATGGTACTTTGCGGTATATATGTATCACATGTATAATTCTGAGGTATACATATATCATATGTATCATTGCAATGTATACATGTATCATTCTGAGGTATGCGTGTTATCACATGCACATTCTGAGATATGTGTGCATCACATGTACATTCAGTGGTATACATGCATCACATGTATCATTCCAAGGTATGGAGTATCACATATACATTCTGAGGTGTGACTGAATCATCTGTATCATTCTGAGGTATGTGTGTATCATATGTGTCATTCTGAGGTATGCATGCGTTTCTTCTCCAAGTTTCAGCTAAATTTAATTTTTATTTTGTTTATTTGACATTTGTTAGCCGGAAAAGTATGACTTGGAACAAGTCAATTTTCAGCGGTGGCCCAGGGAGAAACGCTCCAGACACATGTCTTTGTAATGTGGGAGGAAACCGAAGCACCCAGAGAAAACCCACATGAATGCAGGGAGGACCTGTAGACTCCACAGAGAAGGCACTCCAGCTGAGAATCAAACCAGAGAATCTCTTAGTTTGAGGCAACAATGCAAACCACTGCACCACTGTGCCATCCTAAATGATACTATAACCAGATGAAATAATCCAGACAAAGCTTCAGGTTCAGAAAAGTCTTTTAAAAAATACATTTTTGAAATAGCATACTGCATGTGGTGAGCTTCTCCACCCACACATGACCCTTATTGAAATATGCTAATTCTACAGTTGTACAACTGTGGAGAAAAGGTTGTGTATGGAGCATATTTGCTGATATGCAAATAAAAAACAGATTAGCAGTGATCTCCTATATGAAGCAGTGACTCATGAGTTAGGCATTGGTGATTTGAAACTAATGAACTGATACCTCATCCAGTTTCCACTTGATGAAATGCAGGGTAACATGCAACTTTGCAGCTTATACTATGTATGCTGGGAAATAACATAAAGAACAGTGATGGGAAATAAGGTTTCCATATGGATATGGCACTTTTTTTTTTCTCCGTTTCTGTTATATTTTTCTCCTCATTGTTGCAGACCAGCCGCCATCCATGAACCAACCGGCCATTTTGTTCCCCATGGACAAGAGCCAGCTAGCTGCTTAGCTGAAGGAAGCCATCAACCATGCCACCAATGAGGTTTCTGAATGCCCTCTTCCCTAACCCCATGACAACTTAAGATAATGGAAGTCATGCAGTGTAGGGTCTGTTCATCCTGCTTTCTTCTTCTTTTGCCTTTTCCATGCTACAGCTCATATGCACACTGTTTGGTGGGTACTCCTCTTTGGCCTTTATGCTACTGGAAAACTAGCTCTGTTTCATACCAGTCTTACAATGAACTGAGCTACCATCCATTCACAAAGGAGTAGCCATCCTCCTTCTTTGAACACCTCTAGTTCTTGGGTCACTAATGAATCCTCTGTCATCTGGGCTACAGTCAGGGTGTTACCACTGTGTATCATGGAGCTAGCAGTAAGAATGTAAAAATCTGGACTCTGAGAAGAATGTTTGCTGTTGCTCAGACATAGCACACTGCCCCATAATGTATGTGAACATTTGAATTGTCAATAATCTTGACTCTAGGTTGAACTTCCTGATAGGCTACACCTATCCTGAAACAATGCTATTTTTTACACATGCCTGTTTATATTGTCAGCTGTGTTAAAACAATGCAATGATAAAGTCACATGCAGAAATTAACAGTTTCAAAATGTTTCGACTCCTTATACCTTGCTGTCACTCTTGAACAGAAGTAGGGAATAAGCTATAGACTTTCTGTCATAATAGACTAGTTTGTTAATTTGTACATAAATATTTCAGGTTTTATTTAACTTGACCTAAAAGAAAAAAAGATAATGTACCATACATTATTTACCTAGTCATTTACTAAATCTGACTATAGTTTTCATATCTTCTTGAGATTAGTACTCACTGGCAACAGGAAATCATGCTGATCTTGCTGGATTTTTCTGTACTGCACCAGTCATGAGAAACACTTCATTATTTTATGCAGCAGTTACAAAAGGAGGCATCCTTCTGATCCCCTTTCCACTTTGTATACACCCTAAAATTATGAACTTTCATCCATTCCCTTTTCAAACAGTGTATTCACAAGGAGTCCACTGATGTCATTAATAAACAAGCTCCAGTCATCCTGGTGCTTTCCTATGAATGGTGGCTCAAAGGATCACTCAACCTGAGAAGAGGATGTGAGTGTACGGTGAGGTGGTAGCTTCAGCAGGTAATGGTCGAGGAACTCTGCATGTTGTCAGTTAAATTTATGGATTTAAAATAAACACCTAAGTGGTTACTTACCTAGTGGCATATAACAACATACACAGACATAATTCTCAAAACACAACTACAGTAAGGGAGTTACTCAGCTGACAAGCTGAAGCCCATAAGGCAACTAGGCCAAGACAGTACATCTGGTAACGTCTTAGTCACAGATGACTCCACAGTCAGACACATGGATGCACCCCTCACCATACTAAGCAAAGACAGCGTGACGGTTAGTTGCTTCTCAGGTACGATCTGCAGTTTCACTATGGTACTCAAGTCTCTTCTCTCTAAGAAAACATGTTGTGCATATGGCAGTGAATGACTTGAAACAAACCTCTTGGATCGTATGAAGAGGGACATGATAGAGCTTTCTGAGTATGCATCTGAAATTGGTGTGAAAGTAATATTAAGCAGTATCCCACCATTGCTAAGACTGACATCACAATACAAACAAAAGATAACTGACTTCAGTTATTGGCTTAGTTATTAGTGTCATGTTAAGGGATCCAATACATATCAACTTGGGAGGAGATGATCAACAACCCTGGCTACTTTGGTAATAATGACCTGCTCCTGTCTCTCCTCATTGTTTCCGTTATGGCTTCCATGTATTGGCCTGGATATTTGTCTCCATTATAGTGCCTAATTTAGGCAACGTCAGTCTCTTCAAATTATCTACATAGCTATTAAATTAATAAAAAGTTCTTATAAAAAAATAAACAAAAAAAGTTAAATTAATAAAACATGTCATAAAAAATTAAGCAAATTATCTACAGAGATAATCAAAATCCAAACTATATTAACTGTAGCACTCCTCAATGCTAGAAGCCTAAACATGAATTTGCTCTCCTTACATGCATTCTTAACTCTTGAAAATATAGCTATCCACTTAGTTACTGAAAATGAATTCAGAACAGTGATGTCAGCCCACACTGTGGGATTTCAGTACCTACCACTCTTTCAGACCCAGCATGGAAAATGATGGAGGATGGAGTGCATCTGTATTCCTAAGAAACAATCTCATCTCTACACTTGTAAGCAAGGACAATGCTTTCAAACTTCTCCGTATCCTTATCATGTTAAATAGAACAGCATGTCATATTATAACCAACTCCCATACCCCTTCCAATCACCTGCAGCCCATCAGGTATATCAAAACAAAGGGATTTCTCACTCTATCAAGCCTAACACTGTTCTCTCAAGATACTTCAACTATCCCTCCATTAACTGGGAAATCTAAGCCATCTCAATAAATATGCACAAATATTCCTGGACTTCATTAATGCTAGCTCCCTAAACTAACTGGTTCATGTCTTAGCTGGGGGTTTAAAAATAGTGGGCCTTTTTTTTTACCAATACTGAGACCCTGCATTTAGCATCTACAGTTACCAAAACACTGGTCAAATCTGACTACTGATTGTTAACACTTGCTGAGAGGGTACAACTCTACTTACCACAAAACCCATCTGTTGGTAGAAAGTACTTTAAGGAAAATCTTATCCAGCTAATCGACAACCTGATAAAATTTAAGAGTCCTCCTCACCTTGATCTCCCTATCTCAATTGCTGCCATATAATTTCTATGCCCATCTTAAAGTATGCATCAAAGCATCTGTCCATATAAGACACAAATACAATGCTAAATTCAGGAATAAACTCCTGTAGTAGAACTCCAGTATAAACAATAACAGGAAGAAACTATCAGCCTGTAAAAGAAAATGCGATACCTCAGCATCTGTAGATGAACTCAAAAAGATCAACAAAGAATTTAAACAAAATGAAATCTTCAAAAAGTAAGTACCAGCTAGGAGCCTTAACAAAAACGTCAGTATCTAGAGTATCTGACCCTAGAATGCATCCAAATATGCATCGTCATGGGGACCTGGTTCAAGACCATTGAGAGCACCCATCAGTGCAGGGTTTAAACACCTACTGTACATTCAGAGCAACTGCACTAGTGGAAGGCATTAAAGGCAGCTAAAACACAATATCACTTTCAGGTTTGTTAGATAGGATAGCAACCTGGGACACATCCATGTACATCTTACTATTAACAGCCCCCTTTATCACATCACAGCTAGCTATAGGACATCCTCTATGTTACCCTGGGCCCATACTGTCTGCCTAACTAGTATGGAGTCCCTCTGCATTAGGCCAACCACCATTCTCCTAGGGGACGTGAGCTACTCCTCTATCAACTGGGAGACTTATACATCCCCTAACATGTACGTGTAAAGATTTATGGACTCCGTAAATAAAAACTGTATGAAACAGTTAGTATGTACTACAAAAAGGAAGTTGAAATCCTGGACTTGATCCTCACTAATATGGAATAGCTCTGTTCCCCATCAGTTGTAATTTTTTCATTGTCAAATTTGACCATAAATCAGTCCCATTCATCATAACACTGAAGCAGGAAGCATCCCCAAATACCCCAGTATTCAGAGATTATGTGAAAGCTAAGCAACAAAGACTGAGTGATGACCTGGGTAAATTCAACATCCCCCTCCAACCTATTGACCCCACTGCATATGCAAAATCGTCTACCACCAAATTCTATGCAAATGTGAATAACTGCATAGAAGCAGGTGTCTCCATCTAAAGCAAATAAAAAGCTAAATTTAAAAATAACGTCCTATAGTAGAACTGAAATATAAACAAGCTATAGAATAAAAGAAAAAAAAACTAATTGAAAGCAATAAATAATTATCAAAATGTCAAAAATGTTCTTGTTAAACTTGACAGGGAGCTCTGATCCCTGATCAAATCATCCAAAGCTAGATATGAAGAAAAGTAGCTACACAGACAAAAGAATATGTTTTCATTAACTATGTTAGGAACCTCAGAAACAATGCCCAGTACTGAACAGAGTTAATGGTAACTGATATCACAGGCTCTGACTCTGAGGACAAAGGCAGTCTACTAGAGGACACATTTAGCTCAAACATAATCCCGCTCTCTCCACCACTACATTCCCATATCACTCACCCTGCATCTTTGCTTTTCCTCAACAACAAGTCCTCAAAGCACTTTTCAAGGTCAAGAACACTGCCTTTATGGGACCAGATAACATACCAGGCTGCCTACTAACCAGCTTGAAAAAGGACCTGCCAAATCTGCAACAAAGGCTGCTCAATATCAGTCTCCAACCTGGCTTTGTGTGGGATGAGTGGAAGACAGTGACAGTCATCCCCTCAATGGACCCAGGTAATTATAGACCCATAATTCTGAGTAGCCACATCTCTAAGGTCATGGGGAGCTTTATTTTGGAATTAGTAAATAAGGATATAGCTAACTTACAAACACTTGACCCAAGACAGGTCAGTTTTATCAAGGGCAGAGCCTGCCTGTTGTAACCTGGTCAACTTATTTGAGAATGTTACTGAAGCAACACATGAGGGAAAATTAGTAAACACCATATATTTCAAATGTGCAAAGGTGTCTGACACCATCCCACACTCAGGTATTGTTGATTAACTCTCCCAGCTAAATGTCAGTCCTTATGTAACTCACTGGATAGCAAGTTAGCTGGCAAATACAACCCATGTTCCTAGGTTCATAGGTTCATCAACTAGCTGATCATCATTGGCAGGACATTTTAAGCCTTACCATGTTCCCTGTTTGTCACATGACTATGTTATCCCATACGTGTTTAAAATGCCATAGTTTTTCTTAAATAATTTTCATTTGTAAAAGTTACTTAAATAATTTTCTTTTGTAAAAGATTAATTGTTAGGGTTACACCTTTAGTATATTGGGGACCCTACTATAAGGTGAGTCTGTCCATTAGGTGACTTGGGGGTCAGTTGTGGGAAAATTTCCTGTTTCCCATACATTGGTCTAACTTATGTTTGAATATGACCATGAATAAACTTTGTTTTGTGTGGATGGGAAGTCAGTTTCAGAGTAGTGGTATCCTCTGAGATACATACCTGTCCCAGTATACCATTCTGTTTATGCTGTAGAGGAGGATTAGGTTCCTGGACTGGGAGATCCTAGAATAAATGGACTTGTGGATGTGGAATAGATCCATAAGTACTGGGTCTGAGAATGCCTTGTAAGACAACCATAGGTTGCCTCTTAGTAGTCTGCATGAGATGGTCCATTTAGGACATTAGGCTAAGCAGCTCCTACAAGTTCTGTCACGAGTGGTGTATCCTGGGGTTTAGTCTTTGGGTCATTCCTCTTTGGCATTTGCTTCTTGGAGGTCAGAGCTAATGTAAAATCTTTGTGGCTGACCAAGTTTGCAGAAGATTGTATTCATGCTGCCATCGTAAACTTTCCAGAGGTCCCTAAGAGTCTCAGGCCCTTCCCAAACAAATATCTAGTGTCATAACCATGGACTAAAACTAAATGTAAAAAATGTATAATAGTCTCCTTTGACAAGCATGATGTGCCCCGTAGCTATCACATTGGCAACATAACCCTGTAATTGATTTGTTAGTTAGGGACCTGGGAGCATATATGAACAACAAACTGTCCTTCGATCACCATGTAGCTACTGTTGTAGGAAAGTCCTTTTCATTGAATAGCTTATTAGTAAGGCTATGGTGTCCAGGGCCAGGGATGTGATCACTCCACTGCATTTGACACATATTAGGCCAACCATTGTGTATAATGCCCCCTTTTACATGTACCAACATAACTTGAATGATCACAATGCTTTCTCACCAAAAAATGAAGGGCCTAAATGATAAAAATTACACTGACCATCTCAAAGGCTTATAACTCTTCTGAATATCATATAGCCAACTGAGGGCTGCTCTCTTCCTCATGTACAGAGCCTCAACAGGTGCTATCCTCTCTGATCTACTTCTTATCCACATGTTTAATGGTGGTATAAACACCATCTCAAGAGATGACATAAATAGAACATTTTTGAGGGATAGATATGTATCACAGAGAACACCACTTCTATGGAATCATCTTTCTCTTCACATAAAGCAAAGTACTTCTCTTACTCAGTTCAAATGCAATCTGGATGACTGGGCAAGAAACTACAAATTTATCTTGGTTTAGCAGCTTTGTCCCTTATGAATAGAGGAACATGTAAATGCTCTGCCCAGGTCTAAGTTATTTGTACTTAAATTACAAAGGCAACAAAACTTCATGCGGACGCAGGGTTAGGCTTCTAAAGATCTTCATGGATCAGTAGCCTAGTAAGTACTTATGAGACAATGATCCTTCTGTTTGGACAACCACAAACCTTCTTTGTCTAGGTCAGAAACCTTAAGGAAAATTCTCAGCAATGCTCAAAGCTAAGACATAGCAACAACATTTATTCGCCCCAAAAGATGTAGCCTACATGTCAGTGGAGAAAGTCAGCTCTGACTTCACTATTTCTTCATAACTTTCCTCAATTTTTTGGTACACCCACACTACTCTTTCTGATCACCTCCAAGCAGGCCTTGAATGGTCTCTCCCAGGCCAAAAACTCTTGCTCCATGGGTCCTGATTATGTGCCAGGCTGCCTTTTTGTCAGCACCAGACACTGTCTGGAAGTCTCACTACTAAGCCGATTGATCCTCAGTCTCTGCATTGATTCATGCCAGTGGAATGGACAATTGGGTTATTCATCCTTTTAAACAAATGGAGATCCACTACTGATCAAGGAAACTGTAGACCTATAAGTTTCACCAGCCTTATCTGTGAACAACTGAAATGTGTCACTGTGGAACCTATTAACAAGGACATAGGCAGTTTACAAGTCCTGGACTCAAGCCAGTTTGGGTTTGTTAAAGGCAGATGCTGACACCAGAACCTAGTGGGTTTCTTTGAACATGTTAGTGATGCACATAACTTAGGAAAATCAGTTCACACTGCCTACCTGGGCCTGGCCAAGGCCTTTGATACCATTCCACATTTGGCGGTCATTGACAAGCTAATTAAACTAATTGTAAAGCCCTATATTATCCGTAGGACAACAAACTGGCTAAGTGACAGGGCACAGTTTATTAGTGTGTGAGACATGCTGTCTTACAAAAGATTACAGAAAATAAATAAGACCCAGAATGTAAGAACTCTGATAAAACATCTGAACATATTAATCAAGGCTATAACAGAAATGAATGTGATATAACAGAACTAAACAGGATATATTACCGTGCAGCTAAATTAATAACAGATAAAGCCTTACTACAAAAATAGAGGGCAGTAAGGGAAAGGAAGGGAAGAAATCAAATGTCATCATGGAAGCAATGAATAGAGAAAACCGTAAAGCAATTAAGACAAGAACCGCCACTGTTAGAAGAGTATAGAGAGTGAACAGGTCAACAAAAATACTTAGAAAGATAGATGGTAAAGGCAGCATGCAGTATCAGAACTGACCAGGGTCTATCATACACTAATGCAATTAATAAACTAAAGATATCAGCATGGGCAGAAAAACTTAGAAGATATACAGATAAATGTAAAGGGAAAGCACACAATAAGCAATGCATTGATGACAAAAAATGTTTTATAGAAAACTGGAAAACAGAGCAAAAGGAAAAGAAACACTAAAAAACAAGAAATAGACACAGGCTGGAGAAATATATTTGAAGACTCTGTGAAACATAATAAAGATTCTGAATGGATAGAAGTAAAAGAAACAGTAAGAAGTTCAAATTTATAAGACATGAAATGGGAAGAAGTAATGGCCAGAGAAATTGAAACAAAATTAAGGAAAGCTCCTCCTAATTGGAAAACACCAGACCCAGATCCAGTACATAACTTCTGGCTCAAAGTATTAAAACACCTTTACTTGAATATTTAGCCTTGAGTAAGAACTACTGATATGCACATCCCAAACACACACCAACCTAGTTGGCAAAAGGAAAAATGATACCCATCCTTAAGAGTAAACCTGTAAGCCATCCTAGAAACCATAGGCCAATAAATTGCCTTCTGATGAAGTATAAACTATATATTGGAATTGATGCTGACAGAGTTTATAGTACATCCATCCATCCTCAACCCCTTTTTCCCATTTTGCACATGGGGTCGGGGTGTCACTTCAACAGTGACAATCATCTCAAGCCAAGGTTTACACCACCGGGTGGCTAGCCCTGCCATGGAAGTTCATCCATACCACACACTCATGCCTATGCCCAATTTTGTGTCCATTCTACCTACTGCATGACTTTGGAGAATAGGAAGAAACCAGAGCACCTGGAGGAAATCCAAGTGATTGCAGGGAGGACATGCAGACTCCACACAGAAGGCATCCCAGCTGAGAATCAAATCAGAGAACCTCTTGCTGTGAGGTGACAATGCTAACCACTGCACCACTATGGCTGCCCAGATTTGATAGTCATTGAGAAGAAAATGCAATTGTGGCAATAGAACAAAAGGGTAACAAGAGAATTTCATATGTAACAAAAGAGCCTTTTTTGCTAAATAAAGTTATAATGGAGAACTGTAAAAATACAAAGAATCTAAGTATGTAATCAGACCCAAACATAATGAAAGTGTTAAAACATGAGGAGAGGAAGTCTAAAATGGCCTCTCTGTTTAGCTTAGGAGAAGCATTCAGGTGGCAAATGGGAATGGAAATCAAACCAGAAGTAGGCAAAAATCAGGCAGCAACTGAATGTACCAAAAGCAAAAGACAGAACATACGGAGACAGGGGAAATGAGAAAGAAACAAATGTAAAAAAGCTATAAATATAGTGGCAAGTATAGAGATCTCCTGAAACAACTTCATGTTGATCAGGATTTGATGTTGGGAATGGGTAAAGATAGGCGAGTTGAAACCAAAGGATGAGAGGTTGATAATGGCAGTCCAGGACAGTGGACTACATACATGTTGGTTTACAAAGTCCATTGAACATGTGGGAAAAGCAGAAAAATGTAGTTTCTGTGAAAAATAATTGGAAAAAGTTGCACAACTTTCTGCTTTGTGTGATATATTCATGACCAAGGGTCTGTATACTGAAAGGCATAATAATGTGGCAAGATTGTTTAATTGGGGATTTTGGAAACACTGCAATATACAAGTGACTGAGAAGCATTGGAAACATGAACAACAAAGCATTATAGAAAATGATAAAGTGTGTATCATATGGTATCACTCATTACAACAATTCAAAAAAATACAAGGGAGAAAACCAGATATAGTATTAGTCCAAGAAAAAAAGAGAAAAGTAGCATTGGTCATTGAAACTGCTACACCTAGTGATTACAGTGTCTCACCTACAGAGAGATACAAAGTCATAAATATCAGGATTTTAGTCAGAAATGAGAGCAATGTGTAAGAAAGATACCCAGACAGTTCAGATAGGACTAGAACAATGGGTCTCATAACAAAGAATCTACAGTCGTACTTAAATATGCTGCCAATAAATTTAACTGAATATGAATTAAGAAGAAGTCATTTTTTGGCAAATTGCAGGTTTATGTGAAAAGCATTTTTGGCTAACATTAAAGATGGCAACAATATTAATTTCAAGAACTTTAATTATACCCTGACTTAGAAGTGGGGTCCATTCCCATCATAGTATTAGAAAAGTGAGAATGATGGCCCCTTTGAAATGTACCTGTTTAAGCATGTGACCCAGCATGTGAGGCTGCAGCATTTTCCCACTAAGATAATCATGGACATGTCTTCCTTTTTCAACTTATCAGTCGATTTTAGCATGGAATCTTTATATTTTTTTCCTATGAACTCTTGAGAGGTCATCTCCATCTAGCTTAAAGAACCTTGAAGGATCCAGTCCTATGTGACCACCTACACATTTGCAAAACTAATAACACCCTAAACATCCCCTGAAGAGATCTCAACTTCTACCAAAACATAAATAGTATCTGCTGCTGATATATATATATATATATATATATATATATATATGGGTCTACATTGTATTCTCAAAAATACGGTTCATCGATCCGTGCTTCCAATAACTGACTTCCGCGAAAGTGCATTATATCGAAAATGCACTTTCGTGGAAAAATAAAAATAAAAACTAAATAAAAAAACACAAGCCCCCCTGCACCCCCCCCTCTGGGGGCTGCGACCCCCTCCCCCACACCCCCTACTTTAATATTCTCACTCTGAGATTGCACTACAGTGGGGGAAAGGGAATATTCCTTTATCTCCACTGTACCACGATCTCAACAAGAGTTTGCTTAGTTGTACATCAACACTACACGTTGATGTACAACTAACATTACATGCAAACTGCATTTTTATTTATTTTTTTGGTTTTCTTTAGCAAAAGTGCATTTTTGATAAAATGCACTTTCACTAAAGTGGGCCTGCGAAAGTACGGTTCGATGAACTGTACTTTCGGTGTAACAACTATGACCCATATTTTTTAGGTAAATAGTCCTTTATTGTCTGTCTCATGTGTAGAGTAATAGGGACTATGCCTTTTCTCTGGCATCTTATGTACAATAATTATAGTAATGGCAAACATGGAGGCTAATCTCCTTCAGTCCCAAGCCAGTAGTTTTTTTTTCTCAGTAAAAGTTATTTATTGATGGTTTAAAAAAAAGCAAAACAAGTTGTTTCGATTGGAAGTTCTTTATCTAGCCCTGAGTTTTCATTCTTCTTCCTATCCTGACTGTATCCCATATGTATATAGAATGCCAGCTGGGTCCACTCAGAGGAGTTATGCAACAACATATGTATGATGCAGTCAACAGCACTGCATGAGAAAACAAGTGTCTCTTTGTCATGCTCAGTCTGTCAGTGAAAAGCAGGCTTTTTTGTATCATCATATGGATCACCATTTCTGCTCCACTTTGTCATCTAGACCTACTCTCTCAATAAGGCCAATTCATTCCTCTTCTGGAACTAACATCAGAAGACACCGTGAAGATGGAGGGGAGAGATACAGGGAACGTGGCTTCTGCCCTAGTCAAGAGACTTTTGGACACTCATCCAACCTGCCCACTCCTGGTTGTCACGCATAGTGAAATGCCTGTTATGCTGAGCCAGAAAACAGATGTGTGCTTCCCCATTTCTTCAGTGCTCAGTTATAGCGTGTGCACTCTTTGTTATAGTGCATGCACTCATTGCTATAGTGCGTGCACTCTTTGTTATAGTGTGTGCACTATTTGCTATAGTGGGTGCACTCTGTTATAGTATGTACACTCATTGCTACAGTGTGTGCACACTTTATTATAGTGTGCACACTCTTTGCTATAGTGTGTACATTCTTTGTTATAGTGTGTGCACTCTTTGCTATAGTGCATGCACTATTTATTGTGTGTGTGCACTCTTTGCTATAGTGGGTGCACTCTTTGTTATAGTGTGTACACTCATTGCTATAGTGTGTACTTGTTGCTTGAGCTTGCTGTCCTATGTTCCTGTGTATGTAGACTTCTGATCATCCCTCCTGTTGGCACTCCTTTAGCAGGTTACAACCAACACCATCTTCCCTGGATGAGAGAACCAACTTTTTTTGTCTGCTGCTACTGAATTTAGGTTCCTCAGTGACTTGCCTGTATCAACTCTCCTGTCAATTCCCTGAACTCTGGCATCTTCTCAGTGTAGCCCATGGTAGGAAGGTCTCCCTATGGATAGTGGCTGCTACACATGGGGTTTCTAAATCCCCACTTACAGGTTATTCAATGGTGTAAGTTACCTAGCACCAAGAGTAGAAGTAGGCCAAGTGAGGAGCCCTCATATTGAGGCTTGCAGGGTTTTCTATAACCCTAAATCACTTTCCCTAGCATGTTAACATCAACATTGGGCTGGTCAGCAAAGGGGAGTGATCTGAATGAGTATCCCCTCCCCAAGCAAATAGGCAATCATGCTTTCTATGTCCTCCTACCCTCCAACCTGGTAACTCTCCTCTCAACTCTGATTTCTGCCAGAGCTCTACTATAGAGATGCCCAGCATGTTCCCACCTATTTCCCAAGATAGGCATGTCCATCTTCCCTCCTTGTCATCAAGCTCCTGTGCCAGTAATCAAACTCAAGATGAACCAGCATTTGTTGTTTATTTACCTTTCAACTGATTCCTGCAGTGGTTGAACTGCTAATTAAACCATGGACATCTGGGGACACAGCCAGGGACTATCTTTCTGCACCCCAGGGCTGGTTAATAAGGGAAGTTTGACACACAGAGTGATCATTTAGTATAATGAGTGCACATATTTTTGATATGCCAACTCACTGAAGTGCATATTGGACACTTGTACTGATCAGGTATACATGTTCATTGACAGTGCAAGAGTGTGAGTGTGGGTGATTGCAAGTAAGTGAATTCTGCCTATATAGTCTTTTCTATTATAGAAAATGTTATAGAATTTTGATGGGGGGCAGAAGGTATCAGTGATTTTGTGTGTGTGTGTGTGTGTGTGTGTGTGTGTGTGTGTGTGTGTGTGTGTGTGTATGTGTGTTTGTGTGTGTCAGAGAATGAGAAAGGGTAAACAGGGTAGTGAATGATGTGAGTATAGTGTGAAATGAGCATCTGCCTGATCGAGTGTCCCAACAAGCACTTATGCTGAGGTAAGTGCAATATCAGAGCTGGCTATATTAATTTTAGGAAGGTGTAGGGGGATGGGTGTGGTGTCTTGCTTCTGTGTGTGTGTTTGATGTGCCTGGGTGTGCAAGTGCTGAATGTTTTTTTTTTTCATTTAAACGTGTGTGTGTGTGTGTGTGTGTGTGTGTGTGGGGGGGGGGGTTATATCACATCAGCAAATGCTAAAAATAGCAAATGCTGATATATCGAACTTCAAAGTCCGAAAGCTGAAAACAGCAAAGGAATGGCTCAGCGAATAAAAAAGTATACCGTCAAAATTAAGTGGAGGGCTGTGCCCCCCAGACTCCCCCAACTTAAATATACCAACTCCGAAATCGCACCACAGTGTTGAAAACAGCAAAGCCCAGAGAATGGCTAAGCAAATTTTTTCCCTATGAAAAAAAATTTGCTGATCCGATCCTTCGCTGTTTTCAGTTTTCGGACTTTGAAGTTTGATATATCAGCATTCGCTATTTTTAGTGTTCGCTTATGTGATATAGACCCACATGTGCTTGCATGTGTGTGTGTGTGTGTGTGTGTGTGTGTGTGTGTGTGTGTGTGTGTGTGTGTGTGTGTGTGTGTGTGTGTGTGTGTGTGTGTGTGTATTTTTGATGTGTTCGTAATACGAGTAGATTAGATAATGTGTGTGCTTTATTGACTTTTTTCAACAAAGTGACCATCTGTCAATATATAGTCACATCATTTGTGTATTTGATAAAGACTGATATATTTTGGTATAAACAGTAAATTACGCTTCATCCTCTCTACTTGTTATGTTTTTGTGTACAGTACATTCATTTCTCTGTGAAAAAGTGCTTTTTTGTTAATTTATTTCAAAGGGAAACAAAAATAAACAATAAATGCATTTATAAAGTCAATGTATTGCAGGTAAAAATAGCTGTAAAAAAGATGCATATTTTTATTTCTAATAAGAAAACTTGCACAGACATAATTATAAAAAGAAATCTATATAGGGCAAGTGAGGATCCCTCAGGGAGGCAGCTCCAAAATGTTTTATTGCATGCATGAGTAATATATAATTATCGAACATGAGATGGGTAAAGCCAGTCTCTAACCAAATGTTAATTTGAGGACGAAAAGAGAACTTGGCATGGCTTAAAATGATCTGCAAAGACAGCTAGCTTAGTACTTTCCTATGAACAGATGAACCTCTTAGAAGCTGGTATTATGACATTGCTATAAATATGGCAGAGAAAGTGTTTCAGGTTGGATGAAATCTGGAATTTGAGAATAATTGGCTTCTACAGTCTATCAATACTGTTACACGGTACCACTAAGGTTCACACAGTACCTTATGTATATTTCAATATGTTTGTTTATGTATTTATTTATTTATTGTATTTATTTTTTTATTCTGATGAAAATTCTTCAGCGAAACAACAATCAGCAAGAAAAGATTATTCGGACTAGAGTTGTTCATTTTTTCTCTATGCGTTTAATAAGGGGCAGAAGAAATGTTCAAATTAGAAACTTTGGCAAAGAGGTAAAAATCATTTAGTTGCATAATAACATTCATATTAGCTAATTTATAAAACAAATAAGAGATTCCCATACTGAAAATTGTTTTCCCTTGGAGCACTCAGTGTGAAATCACTTGGGTTGTTTTGCTTGAGCACAATTACTCAAACCCACCCTTTAATGGTGTTTACACCGTTCAGGGCATATACAGCGAGTGACTGAAGAATCATACTTTTCTGTTAACTCCAAGATTCTGGCATATCTCAGACAGAGAAGGACTTTAAAAAATGTTAATGCTTGTTCACTCTTTGCCCAAGTTACAACAATATCAGAATGAGAATAGTAAAGTAAAAAACAGTATGGGGAAGGGCAGGTAACTTACCACCTGCAAAAAAAAAAAAAGTGTGTTTTCAACTGAAGTGTGTTTGTACAAAAAATATTTTCCCTTTTCATTTATGTATTAGGTGGAATTGTTTCAAACAATAAAGACTGACAATATACATTTCATGGTGGTTGGAGTTTCTGAGTGAAAGTGATTAAAACTGCAGTAGAAAGCAGTGTTTTAGCTAGGAGTACAATAATTTTTATACCATGTTCATGATGACTAGCAAAACATAGCTTATCAGAGACTTTTACTTCAAGAGGTGTGTATGAATAATTCTGATGATTACAGCAAATCTGACAGGTTGTAAATATTAATACATATTTCGGTAAGTATAATTTATTGGTAGTTTTTTTTATGCCAGTTATTATTATTTATACTTCAGGGACTTTCTGACGATCATGTATTTTCATTTCAGTGTGGGGTGCAATTCAGACAGGAAGCAGAGTTTTTTTTGGAAATGTGTGTGGGAGTCTGCATCTGTTTGTGTGTGTCTGTGTGCGTGTGTGTGTGTGTGTGTGTGTGTGTGTGTGTGTGTGTGTGGATGTGCTTGCGTTTTATGCTGTGCATGTTACCAAAGCTGTTTGAATTTTTCAGTTCTTTCTTATTTTTAAGTATTTTGCAAGTAGTGATATGGCTTATTTATTCATTTTTTTTTATTACTTAAAATCTGAACTAGAGGTTCTTACTTTTTAAAATGCATTTGTTTCTTTTGCATGTCTGTTTCTTGTTCCACTTGGCAGTGCACATACTGGCAAGATTAGAAGTTGTGTGACAAAGGCAGAAGATTACAATGTTTCTGTAAATCACCTGATTTTGTCACATAATTTCAGTGCATTAATTATATTTTGAATTTGTATCGTCAGATATTTGTCAGAATAACAGGCATACACAAAGCATTTATTTAAAATATGAATATTACAAAATAATCTTATTTTTCAGTATATATTATTGTCACTGGAACCTCCCTCCTCTGTGAATGCTAACAAATAAACAAAAGCAATATTGGCATGTTTGGTATACATCAGGCATGTAGTCTGACAACTTCATTGACAGCATGGTTTAAATACAACCTTGAGATAAATCACATGCTGAACATGTAATAATGCAAGGGATTGCTTTGGGTATGTTTTAAGTATTAATTTCTTATTTCTTATACTATATGGCATTATATAAAATTATTAAATATGTGGACAGATACTATTCTTAGTCTGGCTGGGGAAAGGTATATCATTTCAAGTGACAGTAAGATGCAGTAAAAAGTAAAAAAAAAATCACTTCCACAAATATTTCACATACTACCAAAAGTGCAGAATGAAATCCCCCCCCCTCCAAAAGCAGACCTATATTATCTGGTATATACTGGCTGATTGAAACTTTGTCAGCCATTTTGGCATATTATTTAAAGCCCTTACAAGCTTATATTCAAACTCAGCTGAAGAATTCCATTCAGTTTCTTAACATTATGGATAATATAATATCAGATGACAGATATTTGTAATGTGTAGGAAGTATACAAACATTTAAGTTTTTTTTTTTTTTGACTTTTCACATTAGCATTTGCTTGAATTTAATGATTTTTACCTATTTTCCTGGAAGAAGTATTAAAAAAAGAGTTGTTTTTTATTTCAAAGGAGAGTATTACCTTCAGATCAGGGGAACAGGAATGATTGCAAATTCCACAACCATTTACATTGATATTATAATGAGCTACTTGGAGTGGTTATACATTTATGATGAGTCAGTACATCATTTTTTATCATACACGGAGGTCTGGTGTTGTTTCCTTGATAACTATTGCTGTGAAAATGTGATGCCCCCACATTGACAATGTTTGTGGATTTTTGAATACACACAAATTTAATATAATCCATCAGTTGTTTAAATGTCTTTCTTACAAATAAAGCAAATGGTGTAGTTAAAACCTCAGTATATAAGAAACAATTTTCAAGAAACTCACTTTTGGATGTTCATAATTGTCACCCCAGACATTTAATTAGCAATATATCCAAATCTCGTTTTTTAAGAGTTCAGAAAATATATAACTCCAAATAAGATTTTGAAGTGGAAGTGAAGGCACTGATAACACATTTTCTGAATAAAGGCTATAGTACTAAGGATGTGAATAATGCTTGTCATGTAGCCAGGGAAAACTTTAGGGTACATACTTTGGAAAATGGCTACAACAGAACTGAGTCTAGAGATAATATATAGATATTTGTCACCATATATGTACTAACAGTTGTAAATTAGGTTTTGATGAAACATAGGCATTTACTTAGCAAAAACATTTTTTTCAAAACAGTGTTTCTTATAGAGTTTGAATCAGCCATCATAGAAGTCAAACTTTGGGTGTATATTTTTCCTTATTATAAACATCTGAATGTTTATAGAGAAACAGATCCATCCCCAAATCCACTAAGGGACTAGTCACTTTGGCAACTGGGCATTTTCTTTTGAATTTCTAACACATTTTTCCTCTAGAAATACTGCAACAACTTATGAAATTAGAAACCTTACTACTTGCAATACTACTGCATGATTTATGTAGCAGGATGTCAATGTGGGGCATTTTATGTAGGGCAAGACTTTGTATTCCTTCAAACGATGCATCTCACTATATCTAAGTGATAGTCATTGTCAAAGAATAAGAAGTGCTTTGTATAAGCATTACATTAAACAACCTTCTGCTGTTGTCTCCTTTAGGGTATTAATAAAGTTGTTGGTGACAATACATTGAAACAAAATCACTCTATTCTGAACAAAAAGGAAAGATAATTGATTTTATATGTGCATGTCCTGTTTCATGCAGATTATATGAAAATTTATAGCTTAACTATTTGTTGGAAATTATTGCAACATCTTTCCTGACTTGTCATAGTATTATACTACTGATGTTTAAGATTCTCTTGATTAAATGAACATTTTTTATATAATTGTATTTTGATACAAGTACAGTTTTGCAATTTCATTGTATTTACATTTGGTACTTACGTATTATCGCAACCACATTTCGAGCAGGACAAATGGCTTATTTCCAAGTGATTGGTTCAGCAATGGTACTCAGCTTATTTTCAGTTCGAGACATGGATGGCCAAAAATTTCCAGAGGAGAATGTTACCATCCACGTGAGTAACACATAATTTAAGGTTATGATCGACAAGACAATCATGATTTTTTTTTACTACGTGGAGCTTTATGTGCTCCACGTACTTCTACTTATGGGAAAAGGTGAAAGGTTTTGTCTGCTTTCAAAGCCATAAAAAGCTAATGGATGGTGTCAGAAGGGTAGTATAATTCGGGTTTTTTTGGATAAAGTACTGACGAGTGAAGTCGGTAAATAATACTTTACAATGTCAGAGTTCCTATCTTTCAGAAAACACATGCAAGAACAGATGCTGTTACTGTAACAACTTTGTAAGTGTATTACAGCAGCTTAAGGATGCGTTAGCAGAATTGACAGCAGTTACAAACCATTTTGTATTCTGCTGCTGCAATTGCATTTTAGGACAGGCAGATTGTATTGAGTAAAGTGGAACCTGACTATAACTTTCATACTTTCATAAGTGTCACTACTTTTATCGGCAGGAGTAGGGCTCAAAAATGAGCCATTTGTCCTTATCAGAATCTGGTTGCAATAATATGTAAGTACCTTACATTTTTCTAAAAACTCATATATCCTACTATTCAAGTGCAATTATTCAGAGCAACAGTCATTGGTCAGAATTAGGTATTAAATATAAAATCAAGCAAAAATCCCTATACCCATACCATCTTACCTCAATAACCATATACTTAGTGATGACATTCATCCAAATCCAGGCCCAACTCAGCATAGTCAGGCACCAGAAAACATAACCCATCATCTATTTTATCACTACCACTTCACCCACAGTCCCACCCTGGCCTTCATATATATCACACGAACTTACAAAGAATTTATACCAAACTCCCTGAAGTGCATGCATGCATGGATAGTACTAAACACTCCACATATCTTAGCTGCCACAGAAACTTGACTCTGCCAGAAAATCAAAAATAAAGAAATAGCCCACCAAGCTATAACTTTATCAGATTAAACAGAGTCAATAAAAAGGTGGCAATGACTATATTTCTATAAAAACACACTAGATATCTCCCTTTCATCCTGCCAACTTTTTTACCTCAGAAATCCTACTAACCATGCTAAAACTAAACACTGCCAAGACAATCACAATCATGTGATTCTAGTTGTCTACTGATGTACTATGTTCTTCATCTGTAAATATGTTGTAAGTAATTGCTATGTTAAATTATTAATTGCTATGTAATCCAATGAAACTACTGTCTGTTTATTTTAACTGTGGAGCTTTTCTCCCCGGGCCTCCGCTGAAAATGGACCTACATCCAGTTGGACATTCCTGGTCAACAAATGTAAATAAATAAATAAATAAATAAATAAAATAAATAAATAAAAAATCATGGGTATATACATATACCAGGTAACAATGCTAAAACACTTTAAAATACTCTCTGCTGGGCCTCCTCAAAAATCCATCATGAGACCATAATACTGGGTAACAGTAATATAGATTGGCAAACCATACAATCTAAAAATCCAACCAATAATATACATCTGTACAAGTTCACCTAACTTATAACCACACCAACTACATATAACAAAGCTACAATCAGCCCTCAAATGAAACCCAACATCTTCTCAAAATAAATTGTCACCCCATGGATTTCTGTCAGACAGCTTAAGTGATCACTTCCCAATCTAAATCATAAGGTACCAAAACTTTAACCCCAAAATACATCATTACAGCCTTGTAAAAAAATTACTACTTTTCATGAAGACCTTTTTATTAATACACTACATCTCCTTAACTGGGAGTCACTGAAGACTCTCTTCATAGATGACATCATCTCTGAGTTCAATAAAAATCTTCCTGGGTATTCAATTCACTCTAGATCCTTCAGAATAAAAAGAGTCAAAACCAACCTTTCTCCGGGCCTATATTAGGAAAGCGAAAAGACGTTTACGCGAATACGTAAACGTTGAACCGTATAGCGCGAAATGGACTTAGAGCGAATGTCGAAAACCTCGAAAATGGAAATATCGAATTTCGTTGGTTGGCCTGTCTGTGGATTAGCTGCATAAGGTAAATGTTGGATAGTTATGGAGTTTAGGATAGGGTGCGGGTTAAGGTAAGTGCTTAGATAAGTAATGTATGTTAGATTTAGTGTAGGGTTAGACGCAGGGTTTTGTTAAATGTATGTATGTATGTAGGTTATTTATTTTGTTTGTGTATATTTTTGTAGGGAAAGTGTGTGGTAGTTACGGACCTTAGGGTTAGGGAGGGGTTAAGGATAGTGCATAGATAGTTTTGTATGCTGGGTTTAGTAGTCTTGGAGGTGGGGTTTTGTTAAATGTATGTATGTGGATTATTTGTTTTGTTTCGGTGTATGTCTGTAGGGGACGTGTGCGGTAGTTACAGACCTTAGGGTTAGGGAGGGGTTAAGGATAGTGCATAGTTAGTTGTGTATGTGGGGTTTAGTGTAAGGTTAGAAGTAAGGTTTGGTTAGTGTATGCATGTGGTTTATTTATTTTATTTGGGTAGGTAGTATATAGTTAGTGGTGGGGCTGGCCATCTATGACAGTTCAATTTTTTTTTTTTTTTGCTGTTTAGTGCATTCAGGATTTTCGCAGTTCACGGTATAGGGGTCGATGTTTTAGTATTCTCACATAGGCTTTTTTGCTTTCGTAATATAGACCCCCTTTCTCCATGGCTATCCATAGCAACTAAACAAACCAAAAAACAAAGAAACAAAGCCAGGAAGGTCTGAACATAAAATAAAATCACTTCCTGCTTTATGAGCATATAGACAACACTCTAGCCTAGCAAAACAACTTATCACCAGTGATAAGAAAACATATTACAAAACCAAATATAAAAACATAAATAGTAATAAACCAAAACTGTTCTGGGCTTCAGTCAATAAACTGATACATCCAGGAAAAAATACTCAGCCAGTACCAAACACACAAAACAAAATGATACCATAACCAGTCAATTCAATAACTACTTTATACAAACAGTGCAGTCATTAATCAACCAGGAAACTAATCAAGCTCTTGAGGTTCCTATTCAAATAAGCTCATCAACTTTTCTCCTTCCAATAAGTCCCTACAGATACCAATAAAACACCTCAAAAATTAAGCCTACTATAATTGCTCCTGATAATCTACCTGATGAATATCTTCAAACAGTAGCTGTGGCTATTGCATATCTCATTTCAATTCTGATAAATTGATCTACACCTGAAAATAAAGTTCCTTCACTATGGAAAAAAAACATTCATTATTCTACTGCACATGAGGGGAATAAATACAGATGTTTCAAACTATAGTGCAATTGTTATTTTAAATCCCGTATCAAACATATTAGAAAAATATATTCATATGCAGCTTCTCAGCTATGCATTAGATAATCAGCTATAGTCTTGAATCTAATGCAGCTTCTTTTCCCACTGCAGCACAACCACATATATGTTGAACTTTGTTAATACTGTCAACATCCACAGAATTATCAGAAGCTTAATCTTCACCATCTTCCTAGACTTATCAAAAGCTTTTGATGCTGCCTCCCACCAGAAACTTTTACATAAACTCTTATCCTCAGAGATCAACAGCTTTTCACATCAATAGTTCCATAACTAGCTCTCAAATAGAGCACAAGCAGTGAAATAGAAAAACAATTTCTCCACCTTCTTGCCATTATTTATTGGAGTCCCACAGATCTACACTAGGCCCCATACTTTTCAACATATTCATCAATGACCTTTACTCAGGTATAAAATGTTATCCTAGTTCAATATGTTTGTAACTTCACCCTAATATGCTCTGACAAATCTCTCACTAAACTTCCGGGCCTTATACAACAAGATGACCACTTGAAATTTGACCACCACGTATCACATGTGCTTAAAAATCATCAATAACTAGGTACATTATACAGTGTAAAAACCTTTCTCACTGACATAGCCAGAAAATGTATAGCCTCTACTTGCTCACTGTTATCTCTCCTATATAGTGCCCCAATCATCCCTAACCTTCAAGTCACACAACATCCAAACTTGAGTAATGTTATAATAAAATAGTCACATTTGCAGCAAACTATAACAATAGAACATGCCATTTTCTGGCCCTCAGAAAATTAAAGTGGTTAGAACTACATCACCGAGCTCTCAACTAGCTACAATACACAGACTTCTTTATAAGCAGAAAACTGCCCATCCCTTAAAAAATCATACAACACTACTCCTGCAATAGAATTTTGTACTCTAGAGGAAAACCACTAATCACTGTAAATAAATCTTCTACTACTACAGGTCTGTAGGTTCATAGGTAAGTATTAACTAACTAACTGCAATTGTGGGCTATTATAAGGCTAGACAATTCCCTTTTTGAGCTGAAATTAACCTATACCACTTGCTGTTATGGCTGATAATTATATATTACTCTTAATGAGAATAACTGGGATTATACTATAGATAACTCGAGAAGACCCACACATTGAATAAAGCATTTAGGAGCTGCCTCCCTCCTTTCGCTAGTACAGAGAACAGTCCTGGGGTAAATTTTATTTTTCCCATCCATAGATCCATTTGCACTTGTATATGGACAGGGATGAGCTTTGTTTTACATGGATGTGGAGTCTGTTCCAGAGCAGTGGTATCCTCTGCGAGATATACCTTTTGCTCCAAACAGTACTGTTGATCTTGCAGAGGTTTAGATCCTTAGACCAAGTACTTCTGATGCCATTTAACTTGTTAATGTGCAGTAAATCCATCAGTACTGGGTTGGAGAATGCCTTGTATGCCAGACACAGGTCACCTCATAGCAGTCCATAATATACCAAGTACAGAGTACAGAGATAGGGCTTTCAGTCAGTCCATATAGAACATATTGCTTAGGCTTTATATCCTTTTAGTAAGGTATCTCTGTGGGCGTTCCAGTTGTTGCATGTTTCTGGACAGATACATGCCTAAGGGGGCATTATACTCGGTGACTGGCCTAATGAGAGCTGAATCAAGTGGGGCAATGACATCACTTGATCTAGATATAATCTCTTTGTTTATAGACCGTGCAATATATAAGGACTTTCTTATGGCAATGAATACATGTTGGTTGAAAATTAGGTCACTAGCCACATGAGATTCCAAATCCTGAACAACTGGACCTTCTTAAGAGCTTATTATCAGTATGGCAGTTCCCTAGGGTAGATGACTTAACAAAGGATACAATAATGGATTTTTGGCATTTAGTTTCAGTCCATGATTTTGGCACTACTTATTTATTTGGGACAAACTTTCCTGCAGGATAGCTAAGTTATTTTTGGATTCAATGACTGTTCCTAGTTTTCAGTCATCTGAAAACATAGCCAGCCAGAGCCCTTCAGTACTGGCTTTTATTTCAGAGAAGTAAGTGCCATATGGGACAGCACAGACCCATTAGGACTCTACTGGTGATTGAACTCTTTGTGGAGGCAACTTCCCCTCTTTTGATTTACTGCATCCTTTCTGTGAGCCATATGAAAATCCAGAGTGTGACATAGGAGTTTATTTCAAATTTATTTAGCTTTTCTACTATGCCTGAGTGGGGAGTTTTGTCAAAAGCTTTGCCTGGGGCAAAGTATGCAGTGTGTACCACTTTGCCTTTTGGTGACCAAATTCATCAGATTGAGTAAGAATGACCTGCCCTTGATGAATCCAAACAGAGATGGGTCCAATGTTTGGCGATCCCATGTGCCCTTATTGATTAGCTCCACAATAAATATTTCAATAACATTGCATATGAGGCTGGTTAGACTTATAGGACTGCAATTGTCTGGGTCTGTGGAGGGTACTCCCTTATGCAAGGGAATGGTTGTAGCTGTTCTACATTCATTAAGCATAAAACCTGTGTGGAGGATAAAGTTAAACAGTGCTTTAGAAGTGTGTCTAAATTGTGCTTGCAGTATTTTTAGCTTTTGATAGTACTTTTTGGACATGGTCTTGTGTGATAGCTGGAGACAATCCAGTTTCAGGTATATCTTGAGGAACTGATGGAGTGGGGAGAGGGGTACAGTTAGAGCTAAATTTATCAGCCAGTAGGTTTGTTATCCTCAGCCTTAGTGTAGGGTAAAATCATTCACAATCAGCTCAGTACATTGCTGCACTGTACTTCTGAGAGCATGAGCATAACTAAATAAGGTATTGTAATTGTCTTTGGCTTGGGTAGCTATGCAATTGCCTGGGTCTGTGGAGGGTACTCCCTTATGCAAGGGAATGGTTGTAGCTGTTCTACATTCATTAAGCATAAAACCTGTGTGGAGGATAAAGTTAAACAGTGCTTTAGAAGTTTGTCTAAATTGTGCTTGCAGTATTTTTAGCTTTTGATAGTACTTTTTGGACATGGTCTTGTGTGACAGCTGGAGACAATCCAGTTTCAGGTATATCTTGAGGAACTGATGGAGGGGGGAGAGGGGTAAAGTTAGAGCTAAATTTATCAGCCAGTAGGTTTGTTATCCTCAGCCTCAGTGTAGGGTAAAATCATTCACAATCAGCTCAGTACATTGCTGCACTGTACTTCTGAGAGCATGAGCATAACTAAATAAGGTATTGTAATTGTCTTTGGCTTGGGTAGCTATTTTAGCCTTAAATTGGCTTCGGTGTATTTTATTAAGCTCCCAAGTTGTTTGTTTATTTCAATGATGAAAGTGCTATAATTCTGGGAATTACTCTTCTTACTTTTGGTCAAAAATTCTCTTCCTTTTATTGTAAAGCTTGTTGATATTATGGTTCTACCATGTGGTTTGTTTCTTGGGCTTGCCTTAACACTTGTTCCTGCAGTGTACAGCTACATCTATGCATTTATAAGCTGGGATGATGTGGTAGTGGATATTTCTATGTATTTAGTGCAGTTAGTTTGGTTTGCTGGGGATATGAAGCTTGCCATTGTTTCACTTGGGAGTAGATAGTTTATCTAAGAGATATTTTTAAAGGTACCTTGGATGAAAAGGATTTCTGGTTTAAATTTTATTTCAAAGGAGATAGCTTTATGGTCAGATCTAACAAGTGATGAAGATATCAGACTGGCATTGGCAGTATGGGGATGTACAATGTATTTTTAAACACCTTTACTGAATCATTAGTAAGGTCAAGATCCAAGATGTTATTCCTCCAGCAGGTACAGTGACTAATTGTCCCAGGACATTTGAATTGACAAAGTGCAGGAATTTCTGTGCTTGTGGTCTAGTGATGGTGTAAGTTTCCCAGTCATTAGCTGGATAGTTTAAATCAGCTAGGAAACTAGTATTGAGTGTAATACTGAGTGATTCTAATTCTTATAGAATGGTTTTGTGGCTTTCTTGGGCCATAGAGGCAATTCTATAGCTAGCTAATATAATATACTAGACGTTTCTGATAGTTATTTGGACATGAAGCAGCTCTAGTGCATCATGTTGCTTTACCAGCCTTAATGTGAACCTCTTTAGGATGAAGACTGAGACACCTCCACCTTTTTCCCCTCCTGTTCAGTAGCTGATCTAAACATGTGCTAGGCACTGCACAGCCAGAGTGCCCTCCAGCATTTTGAACTATGTTTCAGTCAATCAACAGATATCAACATCCTCCAGGGTGAAAAGGGTTTCTAGGAGTGGAGTTTCTTGTTTAGGTTCCTAGCATAGATCAGTAATGTCTTCATATTTTACTTTTTGTTTTGTTATGTTGGTAGGTATATCAGGCTGACATTGAATAAAAAAGGCAGTATGGGGATGTACAATGTATTTTTTAAACACCTTTATTGAATCATCGCTTGTTACATAGCCAATAATCAAAAACATAGAGGGGAAGATGCAAGCCATCCCTGGTGAAGCAGGTTTATTGATCATATCATCCCAGACTGACAAATATTGGAACCCCTTCAAATGACACCAAAAATCAAGCCAATGATTGAAGTTAATTATTTTTTGCTCATATTGTGACATTCTCCTTAGAGAAAGTACAATGCTATTCAATGCTATGCTTGTACCTGCCTTGACCCCACAATCTGATAGTTCCATCATGTCTCTCTTTATATAGTTCAGGGAGGTACACCTTAAGTCATTGACACTGGCATGAATTATGACAAACTCATACTGGTAATTGTTCAAGGACTTGCGCGCATGCATGGTCTGACAGATTCTGCCACCAAACAAACAACTAACTATCACTCTTTCCTTAGCCTGGTAAGAGGTACATCTGTATGTTTTACAATGGCATCACCTATACCAAGAATGTTTGATTGGTCAATGTCGGTCTTACAGACTCACCATTCGTGTCTTTGGGACTCCTTGGACTATGTGGGGGTTAGGCTTAACTTTAACTTACTGAGTATGCTTTGTGCCTTTGCTATGCTTTGGAGGTCTTTGAGGTTTAGACAAGTTAATCTTAAGAACCTCAGAATATAATTTATGTGTATAGGTTCATAGGTTCATAGGTAGGTACTAGGCTATCTGCCCAAAGGCATTTATAAGCCTAGCCAGAATGTGTTGGCGTTCACCGCCCCCTTAGATTAGTTCCCTGTGCCTCTGTCCAGCAGAGCCACTGAAGTGATCCCCAGGGTAAAATTTATGTTTCCCATCCACTCATCAAGTTTTCTCTCAAAGAGTGTTAGTGTGGGGCTCTGCCTAATGTATATTGGAATCTTGTTCCAAAGCATAGAAAGTCTCTGAGACAGGAATCTATCCCTCCAGCACATCCTATTTATTGTTGTGGTGAGGTTTAGATCCCTAGAGCGTGTGGCTTGAGGGAATTTGGTTTTCTTTAGGTGGAGTATGTCCATCAATTCTGGGATGAACACGGCCTTGTATGTCAGAGATCACCTCTGAGTAGGCGGTATGCAACTGAGTACAGCTGGAGTTTCTTTAGTCGAGCTGCATAGGGCATCTGTTTGAAGCCAGTAATCCTCTTGGTGAGGTAATTCTGTGGTCTTTCCAGCTATTGCAGGTGTCTTGTAAGGTACATCCCAAATGGGACATTGTACTCTATGATGGGTCTGATGAGTGATGAGTAGAGGGGTACAATAACCTCTTTTGTTCTATATGCAAACCCTTTTGTGATATAGGTGGGCTACATAGAAGGATTTTCTAACCACTTTAGCAATGTGACTATCAAAGGAGAGATTACTATCCACTTGGGTCCCCAGATCCCTTATTACATCTTCCATATTTAGGGGACTACCACCTATGTGGTAGTTCGTGGGTACTTTGTTTTTTCCAAAGGGAATGACTATGCACTTTTTGGCATTGAGCTTGAGGCCATGATTTTGACACCAGGTATCCATCTCAGTGAGACCGTTTTGGAAGATGTCTGTGTCAGCCGGTGAGTCAATTACAGCCTCTAATTTGCATTTGTCTGTGAACTTGGTCAGCCATAGTCCTCCTGTGCTTGCCTGTACCTCTGAGAAGTATATACCAAGCAGGAGGGGTCCCAGGACTGAGCCCTGGGAGATGCCACTTGTTTGTTTAGAGTCGGACCTAGATCCCGCAACTCTTCCCGTGTGGGTTCTGTCCATGAGCCAGTTGGCAACCCATCTCATGATGTAGGGGTTTATGTTCAGGCTGGTGAGCTTGTCTAACATACCAGAATGGGGAATGGTGTCAAAGGCCTTCGCGAGGTCTAGGTAGGCTGTTGAGGTGTGGTGTGTGGTGTACTTCTGATGATTTTGGTGTCACAGTTTACTATGTGTGAGATTTTTGTCTGTAAGGACATTATACATGTAGATCTCTCACACACACTGTATTACCCTGTTTGAGTAATAGAAGATCATAAGACAGCATGAAACTATTTTTACCCTGTCTCAAGATACCCATCTCATTTAGGCTGGCTAGAGAAGTTGTGGGGAAATTCCGGTCCATAATTCCAACAGGAATGACTCTGGGGCAGGAGTGAATATAACTGATTGGAGTTTGATTTATTTAGGGTAATGTTTGGGTGGATTTGCTACTGAGTTTTTAAAATGTCAATAAACTGACCTAGACTCCTGCCACCACCAGGCACCAATAAACTAATTATAGTAAAGATTCACTAATTTAATACTAAAATCAATGCAAGTAAGCAAGCACATGTAACATTTCCTGGGATTTGAGTGAAATCATAAATTACACTGCTTCATGACACATTAACATAAGTGAAATTTGCAAAATAAAAGCTAGTAAACATCAAGCTATTATTATTGACACCTGCACAGTTTTTAATAATTTTGTATGTCTTAGTAAACTGCTTGTCTGAGTTTCAGCATGTCATTATTCCCTTTCTTTTTCCCTAGCATGTCTTCACCGAGTAGATATGTCAATGTGTGAAAGTAAATTGTAGTCTCAGCATGTAATGGGTCACATGAACAGCCACCAAGTGACAATGTTAAAATAAAAACACCTTTTATATAACAATATTATGGAAATAAGGCATGCCATATGATAAATATCTGATCCAGGCAGCATGGTAATTGCCTGAATCCACATCAACATAATGAATACAACAGTAACAAATACTTATAAAATTATCACAGCACGTGACACATGAGAATCTACTACATGTTAATCAAAGAGTGTTGCATGTGTACAGCTGTTTGCATGGAATACCTGCAATTATTAGCAATTAGTGGCCTGCAAAATACAAACATCCTGATGATGTTTGCTTATTATGAAATGTTGCAAAGAAATGCCTATCTGCACAGGTATCCACAAAAAAGGATACAAGTATGTTGCAATAAAAGCACCAGTGTTGAACTGAAGGGCATACCACACAGTCTACAAATGACAATGTAAACACTGACACAACAAATACCCATTCAGTCTGTGAATATACAAGCTATGCACATCAGATCAATTTACAAACACAAGTATACTGATCCACACATTATAAGCAACAATAAAAGCACTACAAACTTGCATCTAAAACAGCCACCTTACACAAGCTCAGCTGTCATTTAGGTTGATGTCTGCATTTCAAATGCTATCTGCAGAAAACATGGCTTGATTCTAAATGACATTTCCATATATTTGGATTTGAATCAGACTATTAAGCACAGGTATAGTGTGATTATTGCATGATGGGTATTCAAGCATTCTAACCACTGTACATGGTTTGTTTGTCTCTTTTGGCTTTTCTCGTATAGGGGCCACCATAGCGGACTCCGGTCCGCTAATGACTGGCAGTTGGTTTGCCAGGCCTGATGCACGACCTTCAACGAAGGTACGCCCATTCACGCATGTCTCCACGCAGAAGACGCTCTAGCTGAGAATCAAACCGGACAGCGTCTTACTGTGAGACGACAGCACTTCCGCAGCACCACCACCGCACATGGTAATGTAAAAATACAGGCTTGTAACATAGATCAGATGCATTTCATTTAACTAAACAGAAAAAAATTAAGCAACATACCTTGCTCCCTCTGCTGCTACTCAAGCCTGTGCATCTGCCATATGCACAGGATTCAGTCTTCCTTACCTGAAAAAAGAAAATAGCAACAATGAAAGATGTAGGGGTAATTCAATAATGCTTACACAGAGCTAATCTCCATGTAAGCACAGTGACATGGCTCAAACATGGAGTTCGGAGGCTGCGCGATCCAGGAAACAGTGCAGGGGGCGTGCACGAGACTCACAGCACTGTTCAACCACAGGGGTGATTGTGGAATGTAAATAACCTTATTTGCTGGTGAAAACCATGTAAATGAGATGATTTACCAATCCAGAAAGCAGACAGGCATCTGTGTAGCAGCCGTGTCCGCATTACAAATGTATGTGGGAACTGTCCATGCACAAGACTGCAAAATAAAAAACAAGCCTATGACAACTCAAAGTAAAGCATGTATTAGTTGCATCAGACATACCAATGGTCAAAACTATGGCCATTGGCATGTAAAACTGATGCAAAACAGGAAAAATCAAATGTTAATTTTACGTGCACATATACTATGTGCAAGTGGAGCTCAGTGGAGCCTAAGCATAGGATCTGACAAAATATAAATTTAAAATATTAAAGGGGATTATTTGAGCTAAAAGTAAATTACCCATTACACTGGCCAGCATGCAGACTCATACAATGGCAGGTAACAGTGGTTGCTAAGGACATAGGCTCTTGCGTAGTGCTGTAACTAGGGTATAGGTAACTAAGTGTATGCAAATGAGCTAAGTTTTCTGAATAGCAAAATGGGCCACTGTGTCTGCAGGTACCTAACTGTGTAGGGGCTATAATGTGGTGGTGTAGGCAGAAGAGGCAGCTGACATGAAAAGGGGGTGTTCATGCTTTGTGTAAGCACATTGGAGCTTACAAACCTTTCAGTGTCCTTGGACAATGAAAAAAATATTTGTGAATGAAATGGAATGCAGGGTGTGTGTGATAGGATCTGTAACACACACCCTACATTGTGAAAGTGCCGTATGACACTTTTCATTAAAATAGTGTCCTTGGGAACACACATCTGAACCTCTTAGAGCAAGAAGTCTGGACAAATGCAGTACTAAAGGTGGGGCAAAAGACCAGAAATAGGGACAGTTTTTAAATATTGCTCTTACAAACTTAGGAAGTTGATAGAATGGCAGGTTTTAATATATATTTAAAATGGTTGTATTTTTTTCCACTGTATTTGTATCATGAAACAGCTATATAGAAATGTATAACTAAAACACTGACTGGTGATTTAGCTTAGTGGTTAGAGTTCTGACTTTTTATGCAGCAGTTCATAGTTCAAATACCAAGAGAGGCCATTCAGCTTTTACATGAGGAAGTATTGTTAAATATATTTTTTTAATTTAATGATGTAGTAATTGATATTTGTTAACCAGGGTAGTGTAGCTGGTCCAAATTTCCAGTGTCAGTGGATATATGATGTGAAGTCATCCATGTAAACACAAGTGTCCCATACAGTACAGTCACACCCCAAGGTAATGTAATCAAAGCACATAGAGGGATGTCATGTAATGTAAAACATATACACTTAATAATATGTCAGTAATAAGGCTGTCACCTTTTAAGTGGGCCAAAGTGGAACATGGGGTGTGGCCAATATGACACTGGCCACACCCTCTACCATGACATCACCACAGGAGTGGTGAAGGAGATGCTGTTATGGGTATGACGGATAGCTGCTGGAGTGGCTAGCTAGCTGGCTAGCTGGCTGCTGGAGTGGCTGTTTGGCTGGCTGCTAGTGGCTATCTGGCCAACTGCTGGAGTGGCTAGCTGACTGGCTGGCTGGCTGCTGGAGTGGCTAGCTGGTTGGTGGGAGTAGCAGCTCAATGGATGAATGACTGGATGGATGGGTGAATGAATGGATGCATGGCCGGATGGATGGCTGGCTGCATGAATGGATGGCTGGCTGCATGAATGGATGGATGGCTGGATGGCTGGCTGGCTGCATGAATGGATGGACAGCTGCATGGCTGGCTGGATGCATGAATGGATGGCTGGCTGCATGAATGAATGGATGGCTGGCTGCATGAATAAATAGCTGGCTGGCTGGCTGATTGGCTGGATGAATGGCTGGATGGTTTGATGGATGGATGGATGGATGGACAGATGGATGGATGGCTCGTTAGAAAAAAAATCTTGGTCGTTTTTTTAGTGGCTGTAGAAGCACTTAAAACAAAGTGCTCCTATAGCCGCGATCTTTGCAGGGCTCTTCCTGCCAGAAACCCCACCCCTTTCATGAATTGCAGCCAATTGCTGCATGAATTAAAGTACCCGGACCTAGCAGGCAGCAGCTTTACCTGCAGGTCCGGGTTGGTGACGTAACTGAATTGTCATGGAAAAGCCGGAAGTAATTGCAGCTTTTCCACAACAATTCAGTGCGAATGAAAAGCGTGACTTTTCAATTCCCACTACTTTGCGCAGCGGGCAAAGGGATGAGGCAGCTCAACCAGTGAGTGTCCTGTTGACAATGGGACTGGTGGCAATCTTAGTCAGTAATGAGTGATTAATGTCCAATTTGTACATTTTTAATGAAAACTGAGCAATGCTTAGCAGTGCTTAGCTCTGCTTAGCTGGTTTGAGCATTGCTTAGAAGTTTAATTCTAAGCACCATTTAGCCCAGCTAAGTGGATTTGTGCACCACTAAGCACTGCTCAGCATTTCTGAAAGCAGCTAAGCAAGGGGATGTGCCTGAGGCTGCTTAGCTATTATTGGTTGGTTTCAAAAATGCTGAGTGTGTTCATGTCAAGGGGAGGGCCCTTTCTACTCAGCAATGTTCATGCTAGCTGCTACAGTTTTAAAGGCTTACAACTGGAGGAAATGGGAACAAATAAAAGGAAATAGCAGAAAAAAGGCAATCAATTATAACTGACTGATAAGGCCTCTGCCACTCACAGTGGCCCATTCAAACCCCACGATAATGAGGCTGACATGTGAAATGTATCATAGTCAGCCAATCACACAGGCAGCATCTGCAGCACACCAGTGCAAACACCCTTCAATCTGATTTTCCCACATACTCAGCATCATTGGAGTACATACTTGGGAATTTTAACTGACAAAATGATAGGAGCTGCTGCTGCTGTTGCTTTGCTGCATCTCTATGTGCTACAACTAAGGGTGGTAATGAGCATGATGCTGACAACTGGCCCAGACTGAGGAGGAGAAGAGTGTTCAGACCCAGGGTAACCTTTCAGGGGCTACATGAGCTGGAGAAAGTAGAGCGCTACAGGTTGGACAGGGACATACTTTAGCAACTCACTGAGCTCTGCCACCCACACCTCAGACCCAGAGCCAACAGAGGGGAACCCATCCCAGTGGAAAGAAAGATATGTGTAGCCTTAAGAATACTAGCTACAGGTACTTTCCAAAGACCTACTGGAGACATCATAGGGGTCTCACAGGCATCTGCATACAGGGTACTCCACCAGTTCCTGGATGTCATGCTAAGACATGCCAGTAAGCACATTTATTTCCCCCGCACCCCTGAGGACAGGACCAGCAATATGTGTCTCTTGCACCATGTAGCAAACTACCCAGAGGTACTGGGTCCCATAGACTGCACCCATGTTCACATCAAAGCACCACCTGATGAAGAGGGTAGAGTCTACATTAACTGCAAGGGCTATCACTCCATCAACTGCCAGGTCATGTGCAATGCCCAGGGCATTATCTTCAATGTCTGTGTTGGCAGCCCTGGCAGTAATCACAATTTCCACATCTGGCATGCTTCACAGCTGTACCAGGCATTTTCCAGGAGGGACATCCCATACAGCCATCTTGTGGGGGATGCTGGCTATGCACTGGAACCACGGATGATGACACCCATCAGAAATGCATGCACACACACAGAAGAATGCTATAATGAGGCACATGCAAAAACTAGTACATTGTAGAGTGTGTGTTTGGGCTGTTCAAGTCATGGTTCTGATGCCTTGACATATCTGGTGGACCCCTGCAGTACTCTCCAGCTACATTTGCACACATGTTCATAGTATCTGTCATGTTACACAATATGATCCTGCTTAAACAGCTGAGCTGCAGCAGGAACATCACAGGGAAGGGGCACAAAGCCTCCCACCATTGCCAAGCTCCCCACAGGCACAGGGGGACTCAGAGGAGGAGGAACCCCCTGAGCCTTTCCCTGTAGGCAGATGTAGGCATGCCCAGTACGCCTTGGCCTTGCCAAACAGGCAATGGGTAGCACATACACTGACACCCTAGGGACCCAGGGACTGATCCTCTCTGACTTGCACACACAGTAAAAAGGATGCCTTACACATCACACTACCTGTACCTTACCATGTATAGGCTGCGTACTGCCTTCATCTGACAGAGTCAGCACTCAAGCACTGTCCTCACAATTGCCACAGGCACAAGGTAAGTAACTCTTCTTAACAACAAATTAATGGTGTATTATGTTCTGGTAGCATATCTATGGTATCGCTGCATGTGTGCAAGGGAATGGGGTGGCCTACCGGGATAGCAGCAGACAACTGACAGCTATGTGGGACAACAGGAAATGTCTGCAAATATTGGCTTCCCTGGAATATGCAGTAGTCCCCTAGCTGACAAAACTCACTGCAACATATGTGGAGGACTAACAAACTGTTGGGTCATAGGTCACATGCATGGATGTCAATGTTGGAGTCCCATACACACCTCTTAGCCTCTCCCAGCAAGTCAGCTGTACAAAGCCAGAAAGAAATGTGTGGCAAAGGCCCACAAATAGGGACAATGATGAAACAGTCCACTTGCTTACTTACACAATGATATCACAGCAGGTCTTGCAGTTGTCTTAAGACTACGAAGGGTAACAAGTCTGAAACTCAAATGTCTGTCATAACTGTCTTACCTTCGGTCTCTAGTAATATGCCAGTATACTCCAAGACAAGCACAATGCTATGCTAAATAGAACCAAAATGTAGAGAAAACAGCTGGACAGTCTATGGAAATGCGTACAGTTGAAAGGTATGCCCCCTCCCCCAACATACCCGTCTTCTCAAAGAAATGCAGGAACAATTATGTTTGCTGGGTAATAGCAGCAGACCACACATTTCCAGGGCTGTCCCAATCAACCTGCTAACTTGTAGCATGTCCACAATATGCAGGGGTAAATGAGCTATGTATATGCATGGTTGATACTGTCAGGAAGTAGGCACCACTTACTCTTGGCTGTTGTGGATTAGTGGTCTAAGTACAGTAATGTCATTGACAGGGTCCATGTTTCAAGACTGTCCATGCAAACTATGGTGTATGTCAGCTACACCTAAGGTAGGAGTAGTACACATGTCCAGAAGTCTATATCCATTACTGCAGGAAAGCTGGACAATTCAGGGACAGGGGGCCACACATCTGGACAGTACACAGCTCAGAGTAACCTACACAGGGCCTAGTAGGACAGCAGGGCTTTGAAAGTCAGTGTACTACCAGGTTATACATGGCTGCCTCCTTACTGTGTCAGCACTGACAACAAGTAACTGAGCACCAACCATACCCCTGGAATGACAGGGTGTCACAGAAGGGCCACATGTATGCCTTGTATATCTGTTCTGCTTGTCATAACATTGCACTTACCTGCCAAATTACTTGCAAAACAATAAAGGTTAATGTGAAAATATCAATAGCAGATAGTGGAGAAGCAGATGTCATACCCATAGGAAAAAGCAAGCTAATACCAAACCGTTCTCCAAACTGTCCATGTTTGGCAGAGCAATATTAACACCCTGTTCCCATGTGTGGGCCTGTGTCTGACTGTTATATATGGGCCTGTCCAGATGTCAGTCTGTGATGGTTTGACAGCTATGGCCAACATATAGCATTATAATAACATTGCAACACAAACAGTCTGAGGACCGCAGCAGATGAAGGGGTGCACTGATGGACAACCTGCTAAACAGGTTCTGTTCTTCTGACTTCTACATCTCATAAACTGACCACAACCTTCTAAGGAAGGCTATCAGTAGCTAAACAACACCACCCTCCTCTGAGGATGCAGACAAATATGCTGAACAGTACTTGTACTACTGCATGGACTCAGCCATACTCAACAGAACTAAAACCTGCTTCTCAAGCAAACACAAACCTATGTGGTGGACAACCTCTATCAACAGGCTTTACAACAAAAGGAAGCAACCGATGACCAAGGGTAAAAAGACACAAATTCCTTATTGGAAAAACTCCCTCCTTAGCCTCAACAAGCAAAGTAGATCACTAGTGAAATCCTCCAAAGCCAATTATGAATGGAAACTAGCCCCTGAAACAAAGTCTAACTACAAAGCCTTTATCAGTTATGTCAGAAACCTCCATGGCTAACATCAGGTTTGTTCTGAATGACTTCTTAACTGTGCCATTTACACTAATCCTGTCAACCTAGCCAACCTGCTAGCAGATAGGTTCAGTGCAAACATCACCCCCTTGTCCCCACCAAAAGGCACATTCCACATCCTCAATACTTGCCCTGCACCTCACATCTCCATAGATCAAGTGTTAAAGTCCCTATCCAAGCCAAAAATCACAGCTGCCATGGGACCTGATAGTATCCCAGGCTGTATTCTGTAACATCTCTGGCAAGAAGTAGCCTCACCATTCAGCACCCTACTCAACCATAGCTGAAGTACAGGCCTCATTCCAGCAGAGTGGAGAACTGCCATTGTCATCCCTTTGCACAAAGGTGGTGACACTACTGACCCTAGAAACTGTCACCCAATTAGCTTGACAAGTCTGATCTGTAAGGCCATGGAGAGTATTATTATGCATATCATAAACAAGGACATAGGCAATATCCAAGCACTTGACCACACCCAGTTCAGATTCATCAAGGGCAGATCTTGCCTGTTGAACCAGGTTGACTTCTTTGAGACTGTCACTAAGGCACTGGATGAGGGAAAGTCAGTACACAAAACTTACCTTGACTTGGCCAAAGCTTTTGACACAATCCACTACTTGGGCATCATCCAAAAGCTAACAGAACTTGGTGTAAATCCCTATGTCATCATGTAGGTGCCCAATTAGCTCAGTGATAGGACCCACAAGGTCAAAATAGGTGCCACTATTTCTGATAGCAGACCTGTCACTAGTGGTGTCCCGGAGGGATCTGTACTGGGACCCCTATTGTTTGATATCTACTTCTCTGAGGTCCAGGAAAAGACAAAAGAGCTGTGGCTGACCATGTTTGTGGATGACTGTAACTTAGGTCCTGTAATTGACTCCCCAAATGATGTTAACATAGTTCATGAGGGTCTCACAGCAATAGATGACTGGTGCCAAAGTCATGGCTTTAAGTTAAATGTAAAAAAAGTATTAGCATACCATTCATTAAAACACAGCCCCTATTGATTACCACATTAGCAGCAAGCCCCTAAGCACACAACCTGTGCTGAGAAAGCTGGGTACACAAGTTCACAACACTCTCATGTTTGACAATCATGTAGTGGCAGTGGTCAGACAAGGCTTTTACTTGGTTCATCTCATAAGTAAAGGGATTGCATTCAGAAAAAAGGAGGTTATTACTCCTCTAAACTCTGACTTCATTAGGCCAATAATTGAGTACAACGCCCTGTTTGGACAAGATAGAGCAAAATCCTTGAAAGGTAAGACACCTTTGATCATTATAAGTAAAAAACTAAGAGCTCTCATAAAATCATCCAAGGCAAATTTTGAGAGAAAAATCGCCAAGGACTCAAAAGACAATCATAAGGCCTTCTTTAGCTCTGTTAGAAACCTAGGAGGAAACTCCCAGATATGCTCAGAATTAGTTCAAAATGATGTGAAGATTACTGAACCTACACACATTGCCAACATACTGGCTGACAGGTTCAGTGCAAACTTCTCCCCCCCCCAAAAGGAGAGATATCTATACCAGAGGATTGTAGCCCCCAAACATCTCCAATGCCCAAAAGAGAACTGCTCTCCAAGGCAAAAACACAGCATCCATGGGACCGGATGGTGTCCCCGGCTGTGTGCTCCATGAACTCAATGAGGAATTAAACCCGCAGTTAGGACAGCTGTTTAATCTTAGCCTCACCTCAGGATACGTACCCAAGGAGTGGCGCACGACTGTGGTCCCACTTCACAAGGGCGGTGCCTCCACCGACCCTGGAAATTACCATCCCATTAGCTTGACAAGCCTTATCTGCAAAGCCATGGAGAGGATCATAATGGAACTCATAAATAAAGACATAGGGAACTTGCAGACTTTGGATCCAACCCAGTTTGGCTTTGTCAAAGGCAGATCATGCCTTTTAAACTTGGTTGACTTTTTCGAGACAGTCACCAAGGCCATTGATGAGGGAAAGGCAGTCCATACAGCCTACCTCGACCTGGCAAAAGCCTTCGACACAATACCCCACTCAGGTATCATGGAAAAACTCATCAGCTTGAATGTAAACCCATACATCACAAGATGGGTTGCAAACTGGCTACGTGACAGAACCCACAGGGTCAGAGTTGCTGGAGCCATGTCAGACTCAAAGCCTGTCACAAGTGGTGTCCCACAGGGCTCAGTCCTGGGTCCACTCTTGTTTGGCATCTACTTTTCTGAAGTACAAGCAAACACAGGAGGGTTATGGCTGACAAAGTTTGCAGATGACTGCAAACCGGGCGCCATAGTCGAAAACACATCTGACACAGATATCCTTCAGAAGGGCCTCACAGAAATGGATAACTGGTGCCAGAGCCATGGCCTAAAGTTAAACGCCAAGAAATGCATAGTCATACCCTTTGGGAAAAACAAGGTTACCCCTAGCTACCATATAGGTGGCAATCCACTGAGCACAGAAGAAGTCATCAGGGATCTGGGGACCCAGGTTGACAGTAGCCTTCGCTTGACACTCATGTTGCTAAAGTAGTTAGGAAAACCTTCTACATTGCCCACCTGATCATGAAGGGATTCACATCTAGATCAAGGGAGGTCATCGTCCCCTGTACTCATCACTCATTAGACCTATGATTGAGTACAATGCCCCATTCGAATGTATCTGACCCGACACCTGCAGCAGCTGGAAAGGCCCCAAAAGTTCCTCACCAAAAGGATAAAGGGTCTCAAAATATGTCTTATGCTGCCCGACTGAAAGAACTCCAGCTCTATTCAGTCTCATACCGCTTGCTCAGAGGTGACCTGTGCCTGACATATAAGGCCATGTCAAACCCAGATTTGATGAATATGCTTCACCTCAAAAATCTAGATCCCTCAGAACCACAAGGGCGGGAGACTTAAACCTTGACACGGTTATTAATAGAACGTGCTGGAGGGACAGATTCATCACCCAGAGACTCCCTATGCTGTGGAACAAAATCCTGGTACATGTGAGACAGAGCACCTCGCTGGCCTTGTTCAAGAGGAATCTTGACCAATGGATGGGAGATCGCAGATATACCCCAGGGATTACTTCAGTGTCACTGCTTGACAGAGGCACAGCAAAATAATAGGCATAGTTTTATTCAAACTAAAGGGGTGGCGAAAGCCACATAACTATGGGCTAGGCTTATAAATGCCCTTGGGCAGATAGCCTAGTATGAACCTATGAACCTATGAACCTATGTACCTCTCCAAATACCTGCAATAACTGGAAAGGCCACAGAAATACCTCACAAAGAGAATTCATGGCCTCAAACACCTGCCCTATGTGGACAGGCTCAAATCAGTATCACTATACTCTGTAAACTTATGAAACAACAAACCGAAGTCTTAAAATCAACACAGAATGGCAGGCAACAAAAATGGAAACCAAGGACTCCTTCTAAAACTTCAAGTTTACTACATAAAATGCTTTTTGTCTGAAAGAATGCTCGGACTTCATCAGATGAACCATCAATTAAAAATCATTGCTTTTAATATTAAGTCCATTAATCATGTGTTCAGTGTTCTCCAATAACACTAACACACAACAGGAAATGTGCTCTACTACCCCGCCCCTCCACCATATCACAATTACATCAATGCCTACTTATTCAGTCCCTCAAATTCTTCCTTAAAAATACATGCACATTAAAAAATATATGTGTACCAACATCTATAGTTTAAAAGAATACAAAATTTGCCTTATAATAATAATTTCTATAAAAAATTCCCCTCATGTATGATGAGGGGGATTTTTTATAGAAATTATTATTATAAGGCGAATTGTGTATTCTTTTAAACTATAGATGTTGGTACATTTAGTTTTTTTAATGTGTATGTATTTGATGTAATTGTAATATGATGGAGGGGCAGAGTAGTAGAGTACATTTCCTATTGTGTGTTAGTGCTATTGGAGAACACTGAACACATGATTAATGGACTTAATGTTAAAAACAGTGATTTTTAATTGATGGCTCATCTGATGAAGTTTGAGCATTCTCTCAGACGAAAAGGGCTTTATGTAATAAACTTGAAGTTTTAGAAGGAGTCCTTGGTTTCCATTTTTGTCACCTACCTTTCTGTATCACTCTACTCTGTATCATACAGTTTGCTCAGAGGTGACCTGTGTCTCACCTACAAGGCAATCTCAGACCCTGCTCTAGTACAGATGCTCCCTGTCTGTATGTCTCCTCATGCAGTACCCCATTAAAAGTCTTAAATCTAATATGTGACATTAACAAACCCTTCTGGAGAGACAGGTTTGTCTCCCAGAGGCTGACCCGTCTCTGGAATACACTACCCATACACATCAAACAAAGTACGTCGCTGACCCTCTTCAAGTGCAACCTTGATGAGTGGATGGGCAACCAAAAGTCTGTTCCAGTGGTGCCACCTGTGTCCCTCATTGAGAGGGCTGACAGCTGCTGATTGTGTTTTCTTTTCTGGGGATATATTCTGGGCTAGATTTGTAAGGGCCTCATAGCCATTAGCCTAGTAATGTCTTATGATCCAATGAACAGGTACACTCAGAGGTGTGAAGTCCATAACCCTTTGTGTGATGTTATGACTTCTACCTCACTCACATCAGAAATACAAATACATAACAGCAGGAACTGTGGACAAAGCCTGTGACTGCACTACAGAAGGACAAAGAGACACATATAAGGGGAAGGGGAACCACTGGCAAGACAAATGGAGAATGTGCACACCAGAACAAATTGTGCAGTAACATAGGTTCCCTGCAGTGTATGCAGTCAGTAAACATCACCCACAACTACACAACACACATCCACATATATGGAGGTCTTCAACAAATACAAACCCAAACAAAGGACACCTCAGAGCCAAAAAAAACATGAGAACTCCACAAACCTCCACACCACATACCATGCATAGTCCACACCCACTGTCAGGCAACCACTAATGCCCAACCATAAATCCAACATATTACTCATAGGAGACTCCAATGTGAGACATACAGATGTGCCTCTCACCAGACTGGATAAGGAGAAAGTAACAGTTACTTGTTTTTCAGGGGACATCATCCACCATATCACACATCCACTGAAGTCTCTCCACAACAGGTACCGTTATGGGTCTATCCCAGTCTTTGTTGGTGTGAATGACTTCAGACAAACCTCCCTGGACTATAGGAAGACAAACATGATTGAGCATGCTGAATATGTGTCCCATGCAGGCATGTCCATAGGCTTAAGCAGCATTCTACTGTCACTCATAATGATGCCTCAATACAAACAGAAAATGATTGACATTAACAAGTGGCTGACTTTCTGGTGTCATCCCAGGGGAATCCAGTGCCAGACAGCCTGGGAAGATATGATCGACAGATCACACTGCTTTGCTAAAGATGGCCTGCATCTATCTCAGTTGGGCTTCAGGCTTCTGACAAAGCCCCTTGCCTCCCCATAGTGGCTGTTTTAGGGAAAGTCATGAGGTCAATACTACCAACATGAAACTCTCAACAAAATGCAAATTAAAGGTCATGCTGCTAAATGCTATGAGTCTAAGCATGAAAATGCACTCATTGCAAGCATTCTTAACCCTGGAAGATGCTGACATTTGTGCACTCACAGAAACCTGGGCCACAGCTGCAGAGAACAACCCATCCTTACCTGGTCACTCATCCTATCACTCAGCCAGACCCCAAAATGTGGGCAGCAAGGCCAAAGGAGGTAGAATATAAATATATATTAAACAGACACACACCTCCAGGCTGGTCAAACAGTCTGACACACACAAGACAGTCCAAGCACAGTTAACCATTGCCAAGACCACTATTCAAATTATAGGTAGGTACAGGCCAAGATATTTGACTCAGGATGCCCATCCCACCTATCTGGCCCTCTACAAATCTGTCAAGATTCAACCCTTTACCCTGATCCTGGCTGACTTTAATTACCCAACCATAGATTGGAAAAACCAACCATGCCAGTACAGAAATGCAGAGAGATTCCCCCATCTTATTAATGCTAAATCCTTAGGACAGCTACTTGATACCTAATGGCGGCTGGTGACTTTAAATCAAGGGGGGGCTGCAAGAGACAGATGAATGGGTGGAGCCAATTGGAAGGGGTGTGGTCAACTAGAAAGGGGTAGAGCTATGGTAAAAAATGCAAACACCAGGACTTTAATATAATATGCTACCCTGGGTACCACTGCCAAACCATCATTATGAGAGTCCAATCAAGACAAAATGAAGTGTGGAAGAAAAAAAATATTTCAATGCATTGGCTACATGACAGCTTACTTAATATCTAGATGGAAACAAAAAGGCTGTGAGGCATGAAAAAATAAATTATTTTTTAAAACATAACTGGAATGCAGTCAAAATTAAGTATAAAACACAAATGGCACTGAACTCAAACCACTTCTCCTTGCACTGCAGTTCTAATTATAATTTATATTCAGCTTTATAAAAGTACCAAATAACATGCTGAAAATAGCAATAGCTGTGATATCCCCACTTGTAAAAATGTTTCTTATCAAAAAAAGACCTGCTGCCTGACAACAACTATCTACTTGTTTCATGGGGAAAACATGATCAAAGTAAAAAATGAGCAACAAACAAACAAGCTCAAGATAAATTGCTTAAAGGATTACTTCCCAGGTTATGGACCACACATGATACATTGACATTCTGTTTAGTTTATGGGTAAAGCCTGCAAAGATGACTGCAAGTCTCCAAGAAATGTAATGAGCTTCTGAAAATACTGTAATCCTGTCCTTTATTACAAATACTGTCATATGCATTTCAATACCTAAGGCTTATACGCTATCTAGTTATGTAAATATTCTCTGCATGGCAACAACAAAAATGATTTCAATGTTGGTAATTCTTTAACAGTATGCCTATTAAAGCTTACTTGCATCTTACAGTCTCAGACGAGCTTTCCTGATAGTCATTAAAACATTGCTACTTAAACACAAAGCAACAGGCATTGCAATGACATGTATTTTCTGAATAAGAAGAAGCATAAATCAACAGTATAAAAATAAAACAGAAAACCAGAGCATTCTGCAAAATCAAGGACAGATGAAAAGCCACTGTAGTACTTGTGTCTACCTTGGATAGGGGGATACTCTGCACACTTACACTGCATAACTGTTCCTTGCTTTGCTTGGACACATCCAGAGTCACTACGTGGGGAAGTGGGGTGCAACCAGTATGTCTCAATTTGAAATGTCTCTGGCTGATGATGATGGTCCTCACATTTGTCATACCTCTCAGCCTCAGAGCAAGAAATATGGACAAAAGCCTAAACAGAAGTGGGGCAAAGGCTGCAAAACAAGGACAATTTTTAAATATTGCTCTTATGAACTTAGAAAGATAATAGAATAGTATGTCTTGCATTAGTATGAATTTTCTGAAGGGTATGAAGTCTGAAACTCAATGTCTGTCATTATTTACTGACTTCATTCCTAAATGATTTGCCAGAAAACCACAAATTTTATGAGGAACAAACCAAATATAAAAAGCAAACATCTATTCATTCTGCATAAATCTGAACACTTGAGAGGTATAATTCAGCCAAGCCTCACTAAGTTTGCTGCCCTTCCCCCCTCATAAAATCATGGTGGAATGAGGCCTCCCCCCTGCAGCTATTCCAATGTCCCATTACTTGGCTATTTCAACCCATTTACCATAAACACTATAATGTGCATACTGATTTACTTCTACGATGATTTGGATTTCATTTAAAAGTTTTATTTTACATTTTACAGCACAAACACTAACACTAATAGACATCTGCTAAACAAAGCAATGCAGTCTCATAATGAAAATAGACTTAGCATTAAAACTTATCTGCCCTTGAAACTCACATTCATTGAAACAGCATTGAAACCCACATTCAAAGAAAATACATCTGGCCAGTGGTAAATAAAGATTAACTTTGGGCTGTTTTCAAATCATAGGCTCCTTGCACAGGAAACATATATGTGTTCTTTGATACACCTTCCTGATTGTATTAAATTATATTCCTTGTATAATACAGTTGTTACAGGGCTTTTAGATCTATTGTTTTGAACATTTTTCCAGTAAACAATTAAACAAAATGCATGCAACAAAATGCATGCACCATTAATGACAAAACTGCCCAATTCATAACATTTCCATCAAAAGTCTACTGATACTTCTACAATCCACCAGTATATTAGTAAATATGCACAGTCTCTGCAGAAGTAACATTCATCTACATAATTCCATGTTAAAGAGATCTGTAACTAAATGAAGAGGTTGCTGCCAGCAAACAACTTTACATTTCATTGTTTCATCTACAAATAAAGTGCCTGTTGCCCTTGAGGAATAAATTGCCTATGTTACAATAAAAAAATAAGCTAGTAATATTGCAATATGGAATGGATGGCAAACTGATAACAGGTTTATCATTACTAGGTATCTCCACCAATGAGAACATTCTCAGGACTGCAGCATCTACCCCCTTTAAAAGCACAATATAGTACAGTATCAGCAATGCATCTATATACTGTGGGAGTAGAACCCACAGCCTTCTGCATCAAAAGCAAGTACACTACCTGTCGTGCTATTAACAATGCAAGTAAACTCAGCTTAACAGCACTAAACTTCTCCTCAAGCTCTCAGTTCCTTGTAAAATCCATTCAATGCTCAACTGTATATGTCAACTTTGAAGCACAAAAAATCTGGAAAAAGTCAACATTTATTGTGGGGGGGGGGGGGGGGACAAAAGTCCAAAAACTGGGGACATATTTTAAACATTGCTTGTATAATCTTGGAAAGTTTCTAAAATAAAATGCTGTGTTACCACCATGCATTTAACTGCCAAACGTTGAACTCAGGACCCTGTGTACTACAATCAGATCAACATACCACTATACCAAATCAGCTATTTCTTGAAAGACAGGCTGAAAATTAAATGGCTATCATTTAGTGAATTCAGTTCTCACAGCAGCTCTCACCCTCTTTGCACAAAACACCTTACTACAGGATATGTACCCAAAGAGTGGCATACAGCAACAGTGGTCCCTCTCCACAAAGGTGGTGCCTCAACGGATCCTGGAAACTATCGCCCCATAAGCCTGACTAGCTTGGTCTGCAAAGCTATGGAAAGGATCATCATGGACCTCATAAATAAAGATATTGGGGACCTACAAACACTGGATCCTACCCAGTTTGGCTTTGTTAAGGGCAGATCCTGCCTCTTAAACCTGGTTGATTTCTTTGAAACAGTCACCAAGGCCATTGACGAGGGGAAGGTGGTCCACACAGCCTACCTGGACCTCGCAAAAGCCTTCGATACAAAACCTCACGTGGGCATTATAGATAAGCTCACCAGCTTAAATATAAACCCCTAGATGGGTTGCAAACTGGCTCAAGGACATAACCCACATGGTTAGAATTGCTGGAGCCATGTCAGACTCCAAACCAGTTACAAGTTGGGTCCCACAAGGCTCAGTCCTGGGACCTCTCTTGTTCGGTATATATTTCTCGGAGGTACAGGCCAACACGGAAGGACTGTGGCTGACCAAGTTCGCAGATGACTGCAAACTGGGTGCCATAATCGACTCTCCAGCCAACACAAGCATCCTCCAAAAGGGCCTCATAGAAACAGACAACTGGTGCCAGAGTCATGGCCTCAAGCTAAATGCCAAAAAGTGTATAGTCATCCCCTCTGGCAAAAACAAAGTGCCCACAAATTACCACATAGGTGGTAATCCATTAAGTATGGAAGAAGTAATTAGGGACCTGGGGACCCAAGTTAATAGCAATCTCTCATTTGACAACCACGTGGCCAAAGTGGTTAGAAAAACATTTTATATAGCCCACCTAATCATGAAGGGATTCACATCTAGATCAGGGGAGGTCATCATGTCTCTTTACTCATCCCTCATCAAGCCCATAATTGAGTACAATGCCCCTTTTGGGATGTACCCTACCAGACATCTGCAGCAACTGGAAAGACCCCAAAAGTACCTCACCAAGAGGATCAAAGGACTCAAACAGATGCCATATGCTTCCCGGTTAAAGAAACTCCAGCTCTACTCAGTGGCATACTGCCTGCTCAGAGGCGATCTGTGCCTGACATATAAAGCCATGCCCAACCCAGAGTTAATGGAAATGCTGCACCTCAGAAAATCCAAATCCCATCAAGCTACGCGCTCGAGAGACTTGAACCTCAGCACTGAAATAAATAGGACATGCTGGAGGGACAGATTCATAACCCAGAGGCTCCCTTCACTCTGGAATAAAATTCCAGTCCAGGTTAGGCAGAGTCCCTCATTGACTCTCTTCAAGAGGAATCTTGATGAGTGGATGGGAGATCATAGGTTTAACCGGGTGTCTGTGTCACTGTTAGACAGAGGCACAGTATACTAACCTCGAAAAAGGGCATAGCAAAATTAATTTAAAATGGGTGGCGAAAGCCAAACACACTCTGGCTAGGCTTATAAATGCCCTAGGGCAGATAGCCTAGTAGGAACCTATGAACCTATGAGCCTATGAATACAGCCCCCAAACATATTCAGTGAATTCAGTTTTCACCATAGCTGTCAACCTCTTAGCACAAAAAACCTGGACAAAGCCACAATACAGCCCCAAATATAGAGACAATTTTCAAATATTGATCATATAAACAGAAAATTGCTAGAATAAAAGGTTTTGTGTTACCATGTGCTTTCTGAAGAATATGAAGTCTGAAATTCAAATGCCTGTCATTATTTAGTGAATTCAAAATCCTGAAACCACAGACATTATAAGGAACAGAACAAAATTTCACAAGTGGTGGTGGGTAGGGAAGCTTAGTTATAACTACCTGCATCTCAAGGCTTAGGGCTTGAGTCTAGCTCCTGAGTTATCTCTAGCCACCAGCTATATGTAACTGGGGCATTATGCAGACACACACTCTTGAGTTGCCTTAGACTTGCAAACAATAAGCATGGATATGTATGTGAACAACCATGTGGGTATCTGTACATGGATGTGTGTGTGTGTATTTTTATGTAATTGTATACATAGAGGCACACACACACACACACACACACACACACACACACACACACACACACACACACACACACACACACACACACACACACACACACACACACACACACACACACATTATGGTGGGTAGCTTAGTACCTACAGAATGGCACTATGTGTCTCAGCATTTTTTCACTGTGATATCATACAGCAAACTCTTTTCCCCTTTCTTGCATATTTCAACATAATTTACAATGGCCAGTCTGCTATTATGCTCTGACATGTAGGCATTTCAATTCTAAAAAGATTTTGTGGTAAAAGTGATAAAAAAACTACTGCAGAAGCAGAAAAATACACTGATGTAAAGACTATATAAAAAAGAAGAACATAATGTACTGGTCACTACAGTTTGCCAGTTTTTGTGTCCATCTGCAGTTTGCAGTTATTTATCTATGATTACAACTTATTCGGCAGTATTGTGCACACAGCAGTAATGTATATGTCTCTTCACTATCCAAACGTACTCAGCATAAGACTAATACTTACTGTTTGTACAAGACTACTTTGAACTCAAATCTTTCTCTTGTGCAATTCATTTCTAATTTTCTCTCTGGATCAGGAATTTTACACTGGGGATGATATGCAAAGAAAAATAAAATCACTGCCAAGGACTGACACCAGAAGATCATTCATTGATATAAGTTTTTATCAGCAACAGAGAGTAATGTCAATTAAATCATCATGACAACTAGTTATCCCATTGGCTGAGGCATTTTATGTTTAAATTATTGTATTATCAAAACATATAAGATCACTGAGACATTCCCCAGCATACAGAAGGTATTCATGTCCTTATTCATATCTTTGGGGACTATGGTTCACAGTGTAGATTGAGAGACGTTTGCCAGGCCCAGGGGCATACTTCATTGATCTTAAGAAATAATATAATAATCATGATCACAGTCAGTGACTTTGAAAGCTGACAGCTCTGGACTGGTGGAATTTTCTAGCACTATGTCCACTAAAGTGTATAGACTTGTCTTATTGTTTTTGATGAAGAGTATACGCCGTATTTGAAATGCAGTCTGTCATGGATGTCCAGACTGCTGTCAGAGATCCAAATGTTTGTTGTGAAGAATGGAGTTTAAGACTTTAACTACGGCATCCTAGTATGGCAGTTCATTAAGGACATAACTGAAAATCTTTGAAGCCTACTTAAGCAAATATGGTTTAATTAATATTTAGTGAGATGTGTTCTCCACACCATCAGATACAAGTATGCTTTTTTTATTGAAAATGGGATTTGGACGGTAACTTACATAAATGCATGGAAAAAGTACGTGTTTCATGAAGAGATAGGTTGAGAGAGACAGTGAGAGAGGGAGGGACAGAGAGAGAAAGAGTGTTAGAAGGGTATGCAACATAGTAAAAATAATGTGTAAATAGTAAAACATGTGCAAGGCATAATGGACTGATTATATTATATGTGCAACCATACATTATCTGTCTATTTATTTATCTGTCTGTGTACCCATTTATCTATTTATTCATTAGTACAAATATCCATCTATATTTACAGAGCTGTAACTAGGGGGTGGGTAAGGCTGCAGCTACCCCAGTGGAAATGGTTAGCCAGTGTGATTGCCAGGTGCCAGTAGTGCAGAAATATAATACTGGCATTGCCTTATAAAGCCATGAAGATAACGTGGCTTCATACCTGAATACCAACAGTGTATTTGCAGTCATTTCTGAAATGCTGAAGTGCTCATTGTGTGGCAGTTTAACTGCAGCAAGCTGCTCAATACAGATGAACAGAAGAGCTTTTTTATATTTTCAATTAGGCCTTTCTTTCTTTCTTTATGTATTTTTTGCTCCTCAACTTTGAGTCAAGGGGGCAGCAGTTTAGTGAATAGATAAGCTTGCCAGGTTGCCCAGCATCAGTTCTGAATCCATCCATCCATCCATCCATCCATCCATCCATCCATCCATCCATCCATCCACCCATACATAACACTCAACATATCTAGAGATGGGCCCTATCCTGTCAAAAAATAGTATAAAGCAGGAATCATTTTGGTAAATGACTCAAGTTTATCTCTCAGACATACACACACACACACGTACACACACACACACACACACACACACACACACACACACACACACACACACACACACACACACACACACACACATTCACTCACTCACTCACTCACTCACTCACTCACTCACTCACTCACTCACTCACTCACTCACTCACTCACTCACTCACTCACTCTACCATATAGGGAGAGTTTTGAACATAAGCAATTTACCTGTGTGAATTTCTGACCACGGCACACGGCATTACAATATTTATTTACAGACTGAGTCTGACATCATCTATCTAGACACAGTGCAGATTTAATTTTTCACTGCTCTGTTTGAGTACTGCAAAAAAAACAGAAATTACATTGACATCTGTTTGGTACAGAGCCGAGTCCGGCACCTACCTCAATTTAATAACTTTTTTTTTACTTCACTTGTAGTGACTGTGTCCATCTTGACTTGAGCGTCTTCTTTCTTCCTCTCTCTCTGTGACTCTGAGCTGCTCGTAAGCAAGTTAGCAAGGCAAAAGGCAGAATCAAGCCAAAAAAAAAAAAACAAAGAAAAGGGAATTTTCTTCAACTGAACTGTCTAACTTTCACCAACGATAGTCCGACTCCGTAGCAGTTGCACAAGTAAGTATTGTGCTTAGTTAGTTTGCTACAGGCTACTACTGATTGTTTCTCACTCTCTTTTTTGAGAAGAGAGTGAGAACCAATCAGTAGCAATCCGGCTGTCCACATCACCATACGTGACTGTGGACGTGGTAGTCCGAACCTCCTTCTACTTTCTGTGCGGATAAAAACCGCATAGATGTCTGGGCATCACACTGATGCCTTCTCTCATATCTGCACAACCTGTAAAGCAGTCTAGAGACTTACAGAAATGGTCATTCATTAAATAAAATAAATAAAAATGGAACTCGACGAGCATGCGGAGTTCGAGTTCCGGGACTATGCGAGTCGGTCGGACTCAACAAACAAAATATTTTACATGTTTTTTTTTTTTCTTTTCAGACACAAATGTGAATCTTTTTGCCGGGAGGGCTGCAGTCTGGCAGTCCAGTGGCATGAGCCACCACTGTTGATACCCCCACAAGATGTGATACATATGTTGGACTTGACAGTAACTAACATGATTAACCACTGCAGCACCCATATGGTATCAACCTCCCTGGGAAGATCCGACAAAAATACGGTCATTTTCGATATCACCATCTCTCCTGACCCCCCCTCTAGCCATGGTAAAATGAAAATGTCTCGCAAACTGATCACAACCACCTGAGGGATGGTATAAACAGCTGCACAGCCCCCTCCCCCACTGGAGGAACAGGCACTAACATCCAAATTATATATATATATATATATATATATATATATATATATATATATATATATATATTGACAGTACAACATAATCCTCCACAAGGGAAAATAAACCTGCCTGGAAACATCTGCAATAAACAAACTATATAACAAAAGGATAACATTGGTGTCCAGGACAAGAAGGAGCAGGTGCACAATTGGAAGCAATCTCTCCTTACCCTGAACAAACAAATAAGAGCACCAGTGAAATCCTCTAAAGGCAACTCTGAGTCCAAATTGCCCACATCTAAGACAGATGATCATAAGGTCTTCTTCACATATGTCTGCAGTCTCAAAGGAAGCTCCCAGATTTGTTCAGTACTGGTGGTCAAGGACACCACATGCACAAATGCTGTAGAAATAGCCAATCTACTGGCTGACAGATTCAGTGGAAATGTCTCCCCTCTGTCCCCCCATCAGTAAAGCAGGACATCCCCAGTACCTGTCCACCCACCCCTTATCACTAGGGAGCAGGGCATCACTGCCCTCTTAAAGCCAAAAAGACAGCCTCCATGACACGTGAATACATCCCAGGCTGCATCCTACGTAAACTCAGGCATGAACTGGCAGCACCATTAGGCACCCTAGTCAACCAAAGCCTGAGTACCAGCTTTGTCTTAGCCAAGTGGAGGACAGCCACTGTCATCCTTTTACACAAAGATGGAGTGTTCACTGATCAAGGAAATTAAAGATACATTAGCCTAACTATTCTGATCTGCAAGGCCATGTGATGGATTATCATGGACCTCATTAACAGGGACATTGACAAACTCCAAATACTTGACCACACACATTCTGCCTTTGTCAAGGGGAGGAATGTCTGTTAAATCTGGTTGACTTTCCTGAGACCACCAAAGGCATTGTCAAGGGAAAGATGGTGCACACCACCTACCATGACTTGGCCAAAACCTTACACACTATTGCCCACTTGACCATAGTAGATAAACTCTGTCAACTAGTCATCAATACATATGTTCCCAGATGGGTAGCAAACTGGCTCATTGGTAGAACTCACCTAATCATAATAGGAGTAGCCAACTCAAGCAGTGCACCCGTAATGAAAAGCATACCCCAGGGATCGGTCTTGGGGCCTCTGTTATATGGGATAAACTTCCCTGAGGTGCAGGGCAAAAACACTTGCCTATGGCTGACCAAGTTTGCAGATGACTGCAAACTGGGAGCAGTCATCAATCCCCAAAGTGATGTTGACATTGTCCAAGAAGATCTTGGCAAAGCAATTGACTGCTGCCAGAAACATGGCCTCAAACTGAATGCCAGAAAATGCAACATCATCCCCTTCAGGGAGACTGATTTCCTCATATATTATCACATTAACAACAAAGTCCTACATACACAATCAGTAGTGAGGCATTCGGCCACCCAGGTTGATAGCAACCTGACTTCTGAACACCATGTTGCTTCCATTGTATGGAATGCTTTCTAGATGGGCCAACTCAAAGTAAGGGTATCTCATCCAGAGACAAAGAGGTCATAGGATCCATGTATCCTACCCTTATAAGGCCAATTATTGTGTACAACACCCCCTTCAGCATGTACCTCACAAAGCACATCCAGCAGCTGGAGAGACCACAGAGGTGCCACACTGGGATAATCCAGGCCCTCACACACCTATCCTACACAGATAGGCTAAAAGCACTGTCCCTCTACTCAGTTCCATACAGACCCCTCACAGGTGCCCTCTGTCTGGCATATAAAGCAATCCAGACACTACCTTGATGGGACTACTGCACATCTGGAAGTCAAGCCCCACTTGATCGACCTGTATGTGCAGCATCAACCTAGTCTGTGATATAAATAGGACTTGGTGTGACAGATATGTGTCCCACAGACTCCCCATCTGTGGAATACACTCCCTGTCCACATCAAGTCGAATACCTCAATACCCCTTGTGAAGTGCACCCTGAATAACTGCATGGGAAACAGAAAATACAGTCCTGTGATTCCACCTGTGTCCCTGCTGGACAGGGGCTCTGGGTGCTGACATGTCTTAACATGGACTACACTCTCATCTGCTAGGGTTATAAGGGCTTCAGGGCCAATAGCGAAGTAACCTCATATGAACATATGAACCTATAAACAATTGTCTGGCAGTGATTCACCACATTACTCTATACTACTCTGCCACTGACATACCAGGAAATCACAGTACTATGTGGAATATACCACACATATTATGGAAATCTCTGCTCAGTACAATGCACTCTTTTCCCACACCAGGATATAACTTTTCAGTTAAAAAGGATACCACACAACCAGGAGATCCCCCACCCATATATCACTGAGATGCTGGACTGTTTACACAGCTTCATCAGCCAATCGGCTGCAGCCACACCTCTCAGATGGCTGGATTTGGAAAAATGTCTATATTTTGGCTCATCATTTTGGTCTGTTCATCATAAATCTTGTATTTTTCTGGTAAATCGCTGTGATGATCTGAGAATTTATGTCAATAAATAATGACATACATTTCAGTGTCAGACACCATATATTTCAGAAAATGTCTGCTACAGCAAACCCTGTTGCTCTAGCAACTTTTTAAGTTTATGAGCAATATTTAAAATATCTCCCTATGTTTGGCCCATTGTCCCCCCATTTTGGCAGGCTAGCCACAGATTTCTTGTACTAACAGGTTGAGAGGTATGGCTGTAGCACACAAAGCCCTAGACCAGAGTGTAGCTATCTCTGGAATGGACTCCCACTCTTACTATAGAAGGTCATAACTGGGCAAGCACCTACACTTGGAAAATTATAGCCCATGTCTAAACCCACATTAGACTATGCAACTGTATTGTGCATATATGTCTTTGCATACAGACAGCTATGTACACCTTAACTGTCTCTACTCACACCCATCACACAGGATTACCCCCAGCTATTTGTAGGTGGCCCAAATGTGCTATATCTGCACCTGTTGAGTGTGATACACAGACATATATATGGGCAACATATAGAAACATTTCAAGCATACACACACATAGACTTGGGGAAGAGAGAGAGAGACAGTGATATATATATAGTAAATACATATATATTTAGAGAGAGAGAGACACACATACAGGGACTGAGTCATAGATAGAGTCACCCTGAAAGGCATAGAGTGATGCCCTGCTACAGACAATTGCATACCAGTTGTAACCAGTGGCATGTGCCAGCATGAAGGTGAGCTCCATTGTGTAATAGTAGTGAGGTAGGGGTTGTAATCTCATATCACCCACCTTTGTGTGTGTGTGTGTGTGTGTTTGTGTTTGTAGGTTAAAGTATTTTGAGGCCTTTCCCACCCAGTACACTTTCTATTGCCCTACTGTACAAGATCTGCTGATGTCATTCATCTTAGAAGTATCTTTGGACACTCTTCAGCTCTATAAGCTCCATGGAATGTGTGATAACTGTGTAACGCTATAGTAGAAAAAAATAGATAGATGGGGTTCTAATCCCAATACTAGCAATTGTGGTTCTGTGTGTGTGGGTGAGAACCAAATCCTGTGATTATAGGTTAAAGTATTTTGAGGCCTTTCCCACCCGGTACACTTCACATTGCCCTACTTTACAAGATTTGCTGATGTCATTCACCTTAGAAGTACCTTTGGACACTCTTCAGTCCTGTAAGCTGTGTTTCACATGTGATAACTGTGTAACTCTACAGTACAAATAACTAGATAAGTAGGGTTTCTAATCTCAATACTGGTAACTGTGTGTGTGTGTGTGTGTGTGTGTGTGTGTGTGTGTGTGTGTGTGTGTGTGTGTGTATGTATGTATATCTTCTTGTAGCAGTCTACCTGTGTTACAGCAACAAGCATACCTCTCAATCTCACAGAGAAAGATATCTGGCTAAAGCCATGTAAAAAACGGGGGCAAACACCAAACATTAAACACAACCTTCACATATTGCTGTGACACAAATGGAAAGTAAATATCAGAACAGGTCATGCAGTTGAATACACTATCTAAAGGGTATGTGTTGTTATATGGCAATACCTGCCATCAATGTGAGTCTGTCATGATTTTCCTACAATTTGTCAGAAAACTACAATTTTATCACAGATGGAAAGAAAGTATGTGTCAAACATCAGGACAGTCTGCGGACATATGCAGAGGTAACAGGTATGGCCACCATCTGTACCACCCTGCAGGTTGCGGTCCATATTTGGCAAGGTGTGACCTGTGACAACAACTGATAAAGTAAAGAGGTCCTGTACTGATTGCATAGAGCAGTTATTGCACAGCAGAAGCACTTCAATGTATGATAAATAGTATAAGCAAAGATAATGTCACACAAAGAAGGTGTCATAGTAGCAAACCAGTGGAAGTCCTGTGTGTTGCACTTGCCATGGGCATGGTATGTCCTGCCAACTGTCACATAACTACAAGTCGTGTCCCACACTCCACATTTGATAATGTCGCAAACACATTCTGTGCCGTCTATGTGTGTACAATATTTAGACATGTGAAGGCCCTGTGACTACCTGGTGCCCCTAATAACTCATATGTATATAGGCATGAATGCTAATTGGCACCACCCACATACATAGGTACAGCCTAAGGCTGTGAGAACTGTAAGTACTTTGCAGTCTTTCATTGAGCCACAAACTACTGTTAACACACTGCAATGGCCCATACAGTGGGTATGGAATGCTGTCAAATTCATAGCCTCAAGCTGAATGCAGACAACAGTGTCAGCATACTATACGGCAAGGACATGTCCTCAGTATTTCCCACATTAACACCAACCCCATAAACACACAGACTGTGATGACAGACATGGGTACCCAGGATGGCAAAATAGTTGCATTCAGGCAACAAGTATTGGTAGTTGTCAGGAAATGCTTGTATGTGATTCAACACATAGGTAAAGGAACCACATCCAGCCAAAGAGTGGATATTACCTCTGAATATTCCTCAGTCAGTACAACAATTCATTAGCAGCATGGCCAATCTGCTATGCACCTCTGCAGACATCTGCAAAATCTGTAAAGTCTATGTTAACACCTGCAAACGTCAGCCATTACCCTCCACAACTGTTCCACGCAGACAGCCTGTAATCAGTACTGGCTCACTGGTTACTGGTCAGGTTATCCACAGGTGTCTATGGCATGCCAAGATGGCAATGTTGTGCTCAGCCCTTCAATAGCTGCCCCATGTACAATAGTATGACTCCATGTGCATTACCAGCATGACAGGCCTGACTCACATATGAGATAGCAGAGACACATGCTGGAGAGTCAGGTTTGGCTACCAGAGACTGCTCTGTGTCAGGAATACACTCCCTAAACATGTCAAACACAGTGCCATGCATACCCTCATCAACTGCATCAAGGTTGAATGGATGGGAAAGAAAAACATCTGTCCCTGGAGTTCAACAAGTGTCCAGCAATGGCAGGGGCAAAAGGTGCTGATGGGTGATTCTGTTATGGATAATGTAATGGCTAGGCTTGTGAGGGACCCAGAGCTAGCACTCTGGTAACCTCCTCTGTATCTATGAGCCTGTGGTCCTACAGAACACCCATGTGACATGTATGAAGGCTAGCTGGCTGTGTCAAGGGGTATGTATGCAAGGTCACACTGTCTGCCTCATTGTCCTTCACACACTGTTGCACACATACACACCCAGTAAACATGTACATATACAGCCATACCTTGGCAATGAAAATGTCACTGTGTTTCCACTTCACCATACTCAGTTTTCGTAATGTCAGCAGCCCCACAGGCTGTACACACACAGACACCTGGAAGACAAACAGAATACGGTATGTGAGACAACAGTCAGTCAGCAGTACTATCAGCAATAATGCATCATGGCAGAAAGGCACATACGCTTTGATGTGTACCCATGACAATAGCTAGCAGACAGCACCTTGCAGAGCTTAACATTACTACATTGTACTATATTCACCCTGTGCATTAGACCCATATTAGCTTGCATTGATGTATAGATAACAGGGATGAAGCACAGATATCATCATATGCACAGGGTGTGGTGGGGGTTGGCAGAGGCCTAGGCTGGGCCATACAGTTGACATCATGTGTGTGTGTGTGTGTGTGTGTGTGTGTGTGTGTGTGTGTGTGTGTGTGTGTGTGTGTGTGTGCATGCGTGCGTGTGTGCGTGTGTGTGTGTGTGTATGTGTGTGTGTGTCTGGAGGGGTGGGGTTCAACTAGGCCATGGAGAGGAGCTGTGTGTGTCTGGTGGTGACCTGCTTTTGATAGAGATGTGTGAGTGTGTGTATGCACACAGTCAGGCCATGTGGTTACCCTACACAGGAGTATGTTGGACAGCAGTGGACTGTACATGGCAGGATGTACAGTTCACCGTCTCCGACCATGGACACAGGAACTGGTTCTGCCAGGAGTGTCACTGGCATCACCAGGCACAAGGTCAGATGTAGTACTACTCCCTGATGGTGACTGCTGTCTGCTGGATCCATGTCCCTGATGGGACCAGCCAGGACCACATGCCCATTGCCTGCTACATTGTGTGGACAGCACTCTCCCTTCTGTAGAGCTGGTGGTACTGCCACTATGGGAGTGTGAATGTGCATGGCCACATGGGCTCTCTGCTGATGTTGTTGCTGACCTACATCCACATGGCTGATGCTCTACTCCCACCACATGCTCAAGCACAGACATTGCATGGTTGAGCACTGACAATTTCTCACCCCACTGTGTATCCACAGCATCAGCAAAATGACATATGGCATCACCAATGTCATGGAGGTTGTCACGCATGGCAGGAAGTGCTACATTCATGACCCTGAGCATCTGTCTGGTGTAGCATTCAGAATGTGCCTGTGTCTCCATAATGGACCAAAACATGCATCGAGTGAAACCTGCTGTGACACCTCTGACAGGGGCTGGATGGGCAGCAGTCGTTCTTCGAGCACACCTGTCAATCTGCCTGTATGGGACCTTGCCAGCTCTCTGGCAATGCTACACTTACAGATGCCATAGTCACCGCACTAGCCTGTTGTATGCCACTACCCTCTGACTGTCCAATATCTGTGGCTGCTAGGGATTGGGTATGTGTGGGCATACTGACCGTGTGGGGACATAGTTGGTGGAAGTGAGATGTCAATGAATGGTACAGATTCAGCCCCCAACAGCCCCACCTGTGCCTCAATTTATACTGCCATCATCATCAGAGTCTGATAAGACACTGACATCAGGTTGTGAGGAGGAGATAACCCACCCCCATGTTCACCTGGGAGGGGAAGACAACATGTAAATTACTATCTGCACTATAATGTTTGCTGATACATACACACACACACACACACACACACACACACACACAGACACACACACACACACACACACACACACACACACACACACACACACACACACACACACACACACAGGTGAGATGGCACAAAGACATTATACAGATCACACTTTCTGAATGACGACATGCAAGACACACATTCGGACAGCAACAGACATACTCTGGACAGGCTCTAAACAACATGCAGTGCAGCTATGTCCAGTTAATGTTGCTACTACTTTACATCTGTGAGATATGTGAGGAGTGGCAGTATGTGATGGACCTTCACCTAACACACAGTGCACCTGCATACACAATACTAATGTACCCCTGTATAGCACAGTGGCAACAGCTATACAACAGTATGTGCCAATATGTTACAGCTCCTATGAATAGGCTTCCGTGATGACCAATGTGATGCCCCATAGTTAACCCCGCCACACGTAAACATGCACATATTGCAATATGGCCAAGCGTAACAGTTGTGTGCATGGAAAACTGGCTGCCATCAACATGCCTATGGTATTAGTGAGCCAGAACACGACAGTTCCACACTCACCAGCTTCAGTTTGCTGTTCCTGAGCCACACCAGAGGGAGCTATGTAGTTGTGGTGGAGAGGTATTGTCAGCACACACACATGTGGCATTGGTACAGGATAATATGTGCAATCATGAAAAAGTACAGTACAAGCTGTAATACTATCCAAATTGCTGACATTCACAATAGGTGTGCACATGTGTGCATAACAAAATCCCAACCGCAAATGCAGTTTGAGTTGACATATGTGTCCAGGTATGGAAAAGCTGTCACTATGAATGCTACAGTATTGATGTGATGCCCACTGAGGCCTTACCTGCATACTCCTTGGCTGTTGACTCTGTGCCACCCACCTCCATGAGATATGTAGTGATGGTCTCCTAGGAGGTAATGGCTACACCAAGGTTTGCGAGGAAATCCTCAGTGTCTGTGAGGGGTGCTTGAGTAACAGGCCCTCCACTTGTGCCAGCATGGTCCCTGGCCACAGCTACAGCCCTTTGCTGTGCATTGTGTACTAGATCTATAGCATGGTGTCAGACCTGTTTGTAGGTCCTGTCCCGGTGTCCCACCTTCTTGACTGTTGCTACCAGTTCCGCCTAGAGGTCAGTGCATTCCTGCAAGTTTTGCTGGCTCCTTCGCAACATTACCCTGTGATGGAATCTGAGGGCATCGATGACTGACGCAGTCTTGGTGTCTGAGAAGGGCGGGTTGTGTCTGTGGTACATCCCACCTGAAAGATATGAACAGGGGAACACATCACAGGATGCTTCTATATTATATTATTGTACAATTAAAATAGTGAATGCTATTTCATTGTACCGATAATATCTAAACCACAAAATATCAAACACACGCAACAGCAATTTTTTTCCCAGGGAAAAAATTTGCTGCTCTGAAAAAAAATAAATAAATAAAAACACTTAAACACAAAGATAAGTAGGGGGCTTTGCCCCCACCCCCCCCCCGATGTGGGGTGCTGTGCCCCCCACACCCCCCTACTTAAATATACCAACTCTAAGATCGCACCATAGTGGAGGAAATGGCAAAGTCCCAAAGACGGCCCACCAAATTTTTTCCCAGGGAAAAAATTTGATGTTCCGTATCTTTGCTATTTTGCCATTTCGACAGTATTGAATCGACTGAATAGCTTTTGCTATTTAGCCCAGTCAATATGCTAATATAGACCCTCACAGGACTGCATACATTGGCCACCATTATGTACAGACCCTGCACATCCACTTTTGCAAGCACTATTCACTGCTAATACCCACATCACACCCATACCATCTATCAGTACAGTATGTGTGTGAGTGTTGTCAACATACTGGCATTACAGCATGCATGGTCCCCCTGATCCTGATCTTTCATGTTCCCCCAAATGAGGACCATTAATATGCATAATCCTCCATTCATCATTCACATTACACAGCACATGCAACAGTTGGGTACATCACAGAGGTTCCCCACCAGCGAATATCAGGCCATCAAACACCTACCGTACACCTATAGGCTATAAGGCCAACCCTCTATGCGGTGTCATACAGACTCCTCAGGAGTGACCTCACTGTGGCATGCAAGGCAATCATGGACTCCGTATTGCTGGGACTGCTGCATGAGTGCAAGTCATGCTCCACTGTGTTAACACACACACACACACACACACACACACACACACACACACACACACACACACACACACACACACACACACACACACACACACACACACACACACACACACACACACACACACACACACACATACACCCTCAACCTTGTGAGTTCCCTGGACTGACCTTGTTGGCAGCTCACATGTGTGTCACACACAATCACCCTGCGGTGGAATGGGCAACCTGTCCACATCAGGCAGGGTAGCAACCTAAACCTTTGCAGGTGTAACCTGGTCAGATGGATGATTTACAGCACATACACCCTTGGGATACCATCTGTGCACCTGTTTGATGGGGACATCAGCTGCTGCCTGGCATACACATAGGCTGACATGTGGCCTAGTCATATGACTGCTCTGGGCCCATAGTCTAGTAACCTGGGATGGTATCAGGACTACTAGAAATGGCCTGATCGCTGTGACAGACTGTGTTGTTATGTGTCCACACACATCACTGCCATCGACTGCTGGGTATCCCCTACGGGCAACATTACAGTACCATATCATCCAACCTACATCTGACAAATAGGTGAGTGCTATTACAGGTGCATGTGGACATTCCACGAACATCTGGGGTACACAATAACAGAAAGCAGTGCATATGTGGTGTATGTCAATCTCCTCATAGGTGTCTGACATCTGCAGTACCCATATTTTTGCAAAATGGGTACATGTGCCTGATAGATGTAGACTCCCCCCCGCCAGGCAAATGTGTATTTCCGCACAACAGGTGGACAATACATGATGATTGTCCACAGAGTTTGGGGAATGTGTCTGTGACATGCCAGATCCCTGGGGACACAGTAATGGTGCATGAATATCTGGTAATGTATCCATTCCCTTACATTGCATGCTCAGTATGTATGCACTACTGCTGAGCCAGAGCCAGCATTCCCCTACTACTAGTACCGATAACCTACTGTCCTGCTACAGTGACTCAACAGGTATGATAGCCATAGGTATCAGACAATCAGATAAAATTGTGGAGTAAACACTGACCAAGCCAGAATATGTCAGGAATGGTCAGGGAGATCTGGACAATCTGTGAAATAATCCTGTATGACAGTGACAGACTGACACAGGCTCAAGGATGGTACATGATGTGATATGTCAGCTGTGTCAGTGTGACACCCCAGCACTGGCTCAGTAATCAAGGAGCCTCAGTCCTCACTACTGCCACCAATGAAGGACATACACAATGGATGGATAACAAATGCACACAATTACCCTTCAGAGCACAGAGATCACAGTCAGTCTAGGCTGATTTCTCCTTCTTTCTCCAGATCCCCAGTAAGACTCCCCACTGGCACAGCTATATGGTTAACATCTCAGCAGAGTGCCCAAGCCAAAACATCCATCACCCTCTCTGTCCAACCTGTGCTTTGTGTCTCTGCCCAAGTAGCTGACACACACACTTTGAGATTTGATTTATGAATCACAGACACACACTCCTTGGAAAGGCTGGCACAAGTTTACCAGCTATGGCCCCTTTTGCTCACACTTAAAGGTAATTCCAACTGCCACAATCCAGCTCTTTATCAGCTACTGTAATGCCCTTACCAAAGAGTGATGAATACTACTGTATGATGTGCCTATTTGCCAAATGGTAAATGTGACCAAGACAAGCCTATTGGAGTGGGTTATACAGTGTTACCGAATACACATGCAAGTACTGTAAAAGCTTACTTAGTTCTATACAGACCAGACACAATTACAAGGTTTATCTATATTTAATAATAACTAATAAAGGAACAAGAAAATACTCAATCAGTACAGTAACTACAGAGTTCAGACTCACAGGGAATAATTTCAGACATCATTGCAGGACAGTCGGAAATAATTGCACCAAACATCTACGGCAATAGGTAATAGGTTCATAGGATGATACTAGACTATTGGGCTGGAGGGCCTTATAAGCCTAGCCAAGACTTTTCTCCATGTTCCTTCAAAGTCAGCACCTGTTTCCCCTGTCCATGTGGGCTCCCAGGGTTGTATGTTCTGTTTCATATCCAGTCATCCAGGTTCCTCTTAAAGATGCTTAGAGAGGTACTGTGCATGGCATGGGGAGGGACTCTATTCCACAGATGGCTGAGTCTTTGGGACACAAATCTATCCCACAAACAAGCTCTGTTTATGTCACAGGCCGGGTTAAGGCCTTGCATGCTGGTTGCGCAAGTTTAGTTTGCTTATGGATATGCAGCAACTCCATCAAGGCTGGGTCGGCCATGGCCTTGTATGCCAGACACAGGTCACCTCTGAGCAGTCTGCATGAGACTGAGTAGAGGGATAGGGCTTTTAGCCTATCTGTATAGGATAGGTATTTCAGACCATGGATTTTCCTGATTAGGAACCTCTGTGGTCTCTCCAACTGCTGCATGTGCATGGCAAGGTACATGCCAAAGGGGGCATTGCACTCAATAATGGGTCTGATAAGGGAGGATTACAGGGATATTATGACCTCCTTGTTCCTGGATGGCATATCCTAATTTGTGAGGTGGGCCATGTAGACAGCCTTCTGTACAATGGAGGCAATGTGATGGTCAAAGGTCAGGTTGCTATCAACCTGGGTGCCCATGTCCCCTCACGACTCATGATTGCATGCTTAGTACATTGTTATTAATGTCATCAGTAGTGGGGATGACAATTTCCCCAAAGGGGATAATGATGCATTTCTCAGCATTCATTTTGAGGCCATGCTTCTGGCACCAGTCATTAGTTTGGGTAAGGCCCTCTTGAAGGATTTTCACATCACTAGGGGAATTTAAAACAACACCCAGCTTGCAGTCCTCTGCACAGTTGGTCAGCCACAGACCACTGGTTGTGGCTTGCACCTCAGACAAGTATATGCCAGACAGTAGAGGCCCCAAGACTTATCCTAGAGATATACCACTTGTTACGGGTCTACTACTAGAGGTGGCTTCCCCTGCTTTGACTGAATGAGTTCTATCAGTGAGCCAGTTAGCTGCACATCTGGTAACATATGGGCTTATACCTAGCTGGGAGGGTTTATATATTATGCCCAAGTGTGGGATAGTGTCAAAGGCTTTGACTAGGTCAATGTAGGCACTGTGCACCATCTTCCCTTTGTCCATGGCTTTGGTGACTGTTTTGAAGAAGTCAACCATGTTTAACAGCTGTGATCTCCGTTTGACAAAGCCAAACTGTGTGGGGTGCAGCGTTTGGAGGTTGCCAATGTCCTTGTTTATAAGGTGCATGATAATGCATTCCATGGCCTTGCAGATCAGGTTAGTTAGGCTGATAGGCCTATGTCACTAGATGGGTTGCAAACTGGCTCAAGGACAGAACCCACATGGTTAGAATTGCTGGAGCCATGTCAGACTCCAAACCAGTTACAAGTGGTGTCCCACAAGGCTCAGTCCTGGGACCTCTCTTGTTCGGTATATATTTCTCGGAGGTACAGTCCAACACGGAAGGACTGTGGCTGACCAAGTTCGCAGATGACTGCAAACTGGGTGCCATAATCGACTCTCCAGCCGACACAAGCATCCTCCAAAAGGGCCTCATAGAAACAGACAACTGGTGCCAGAGCCATGGCCTCAAGCTAAACGCCAAAAAGTGTATAGTCATCCCCTTTGGCAAAAACAAAGTGCCCACAAATTACCACATAAGTGGTAATCCATTAAGTACAGAAGAAGTAATTAGGGACCTGGGGACCCAAGTTAATAGCAGTCTCTCATTTGACAACCACGTGGCCAAAGTGGTTAGAAAAACATTTTATATAGCCCACCTAATCATGAAGGGATTCACATCTAGATCAGGGGAGGTCATCATGCCTCTTTACTCATCCCTCATCAGGCCCATAATTGAGTACAGTGCCCCTTTTTGGGATGTACCTTACCAAACACCTGCAGCAACTGGAAATACCCCAAAAGTACCTCACCAAGAGGATCAAAGGGCTCAAACAGATGCCATATGCTGCCCGGTTAAAGAAACTCCAGCTCTACTCAGTGGCATACCGCCTGCTCAGAGGCGATCTGTGCCTGACGTATAAAGCCATGTCCAACCCGGCATTAAGGGACATGCTGCACCTCAAAAAATCCAAATCCCATCGAGCTACGTGCTCGAGAGACTTGAACCTCAGCACTGAAATAAATAGGACATGCTGGAGGGACAGATTCATAACCCAGAGGCTCCCTTCACTCTGGAATAAAATCCCAGTCCAGGTTAGGCAGAGTCCCTCATTGACTCTGTTCAAGAGGAATCTTGATGAGTGGATGGGAGATTGTAGGTTTACCCCGGGTACCACTTCTGTGTCACTGTTAGACAGAGGCACAGTATACTAACCTCGAAAAAGGGCATAGCAAAATTAATTTAAAATGGGTGTCGAAAGCCAAACATACTCTGGCTAGGCTTATAAATGCTCTAGGGCAGATAGCCTAGTATGAACCTATGAACCTATAATTGCCTGGGTCAGTGGATGCTCCACCTTTGTGCAGAGGGATGACAGTGGCTGTCCTCCGTGTAGCTGGGATGAAGCCACTGCTCAGGCTGTGGTTGAATAGGGTGTCTAATGGAGCTGAAAGCTCATGCCTGATGTCATGTTGGATACAGGCAGGGATGTTATCGGGTCCCATGTAGACTTTATTTTTTGCCTCTGAGACGGCATTAAGGACCTGCTCCATGGTGATGAGTGGAGGGGGGCAGGTGCTGGGGATGTCTTGGTGTACTGATGGGGGGCAGGGTGGGTGACGTTTTCACTAAACCTGTCTCCCAGCAGGTTGGCTATATCTATGGCATTTGTGTATGTGGTGTTATTGACCACCAGTTTAGAGTGGATTTGGGTGTTGCCTTTGAGATTGCAGACATATGTGAAGAAGGCCTTGTGATTGCCCTTGGTGGATGTGGCCAATTTGGACTTGAAGTCAGCCTTACAGGATTTCACCAGTGACCTTATTTGCTTGTTCAAACAAAGGAGAGATTGCTTCAAACTTGGCACCTGCTCCTCCTTGGCCCTGGACAGCAATTACCTCCTTCTATGATAGACTTCACTGCGCTGTCCACCAGCCAGATTTACTATTCCTTGAGGAAGATGTTTGGTCCTGTCCGGTATTGCTGAATCCATAATGCTATGTAGGTGCTCATATATTTTCCTGGTTTAGGCTTGGACATTAGTGCTAGTTCCAACTGAAGGGATGGTGGCTGTGCAGCTCCTTATATCTGCTCTGAGAAGATTGTAGTCAGTTTTGGACATATTTTTTCATGTGACCCTGATGGGGGGGGGGGGGTCAGGGCAGATGGTGACTTCAAAAGTGATTGCTTCATGGTTGGATCTTACCAAGGTGGATGACACTGTAGGATTGCTACAGTGGCTATTCATGTTGGTTAGAACAAGGTATAAGATATTTTCACCTCTCATAGGGGTGTCTACCAGCTGATCCAATGCATTGCCATTGACAAAGTCTTGGAATCTCTGGCCATTCATGTTTGGCTAGAATAGGTCCTGCACTCTATGGTTGGGTAGTTAAGGTCACCCAGGATCAGGGTAGAGGGGTGAATCTTGATGGATTGAGGTAAATCTAGACAGATGGAGTGGGTGTCCTGAGTCATGGTTGGGGGTCTGTAGCTAGTTATGATTTGAGTATGTGTTTTGTCAACAATTAACTGCACTTGCAGTGTCTCCTGTGTGTCATACTCTTTCACCAGCCTGGAGGTGTGTATGTCTTTGATAAATATTGGAACTCCATCTCCTTTGGCTTTGTAAGCCTCTGTATGATGTCTGAAAATATGGTAGGATGAGTAACCTGGTAAGGTTGGGGTGCTCTCCACAGTTTTGAATCAGGTTCCAAGGACTGCACAAATGTCAGCATCCTCCAGGGCAAGGAATGCTTGCAATGAGTGCAGTTTCATGCTAAAACTCCTAGCATGTAGCAACATGACCTTTAATTTAGTTTATATGAATTATTCATGTTGGTAATATTGTGGTCATGACTTTGGCTAAAAAAGGCACTATGGGGTTGGCAGGAGTCTTTGCCAGAAGCCTAAAGCCCAGGGGAGACAGATTAAAGCCATCTGTGGCAAAGCATCATGGTCTGTCAATCATGTACTAGCTTTTGACTGAGACAGCAAGGATCCTAGGCTCTTAATGTGATTGCATCTCTCACATATTGTGTTCTTAGGTGGGAGTAGTAGTAGAGGGTTGTCTGTGTACATCAGGCAATTGCTATGCTGTCTCTCATTATCTGTCCATGGTTATCAGAATCTGTGGAACAGAGGTCAGGAGTAGTAGAGTGGTTACTATCTGAGGATAGAGTACCTATAGGTGTGAGTATGGCTGGATAAAGTCAATACAGTAGCTGCAGGCAAAGGTCTCACTCACACAGGAGTGCTGATACGGGAAAAATGCAACTGAGATACCTTGCAAAGGGTTAAAACAACACAACAGTGGTGTGCAACAGGCAAACAAGCACACACCCACACAGATGCTGGTTTTAAATACCACAAAAACAAAGGGAAAATAGACACTGGAACTGACCAACCCTTGTCCCTGAGCTCTTAGCTCAACACCCTATGCCAGACCAGTTCCAAACAGTTTACTTACTCTCATTAAGTGCAGGCAGGCAGGCCCTGGCCAACACAAGATGGTGTAGCAGGAAACACAGGAATCACACAAACAGATCTGAATACAGCAAAACCTGTAACCAGACATGCTAAAGATATTTCAACTCTGTTTAGGTCAATTTAATACAGGAGAACAGATACACACTTAAATATAACAGTAGCAAACAAGAGCAAACTGCTTTAAACAGATTAACCAATTAACTAATAAAAAAGTTCAAAAGTGAGCCCTGTTCCAGTGGTCTTCAATCAGACATGTTCTAACTGCACACTACAGCCACTAGGGTGCAGGGGAATCCTCTCCAAAAAAGATGGCCTGGATTAGTGGACAAGTTATACAAGCAAAGCTAGATTCAGCAGGTCTGTATCTAGTCTATGCTGCAGCAATCAAGGTGCACCAATTTCAGAAAGAAACAAATAACAAGGCACAATAAGCCTTTAACCAGCAATTTCCAGCTCAGAAGGGCAGAATCTACCCTCTAATCCCACAAGAGTGCGGACCACAAACCTTCTTAATGTGCAATAACTGGCTTGAAGCCCAAGTGATTAAACCAAAAGGCTTAGAATATCAGTTACAATTTAATCAGGCTACTAACAAGCAGTAATAAATACAGCAGAAAAAGTGAAATTGAGTACTTTTAAGAACAGGCAGCAAAGGCAAAATAAACTAATAAAGTATGAAGCAACACAAATACAGTAAAATTCTTTTATTACATTAAGTGGGAAGGGATGAACACAGTAATTTACATTTGAGAAACCAAGGAGGTGGGGCCTTCCCAAATGCTCTCTCTCTACTCAGTAGAATAAGATGATGGGACTGGGAGGAGTGTCCAAAATTAGACTTATAGTAGGGTAGGGCAACTCAAAAGCCATCAAATTTAAAAACACAACAAAGACTGGGTGAATGGGAGGGGGAATTCTTAAAACTCCAACAGAACAGAATAATTCAAACAAAACAAATGTAATACTAGAATAAGATACAAAACAGAAGTGATCAATCCTTGGATAAAGTGCTTCAAATCAATGTTAAATGCAGAGATTCCTGATACTCAGAACACTGCCGACCACACAAACATCAGACAGATATACTATATTCCCATCTGTATGTAAATGATTTTACATTTCTCTAGTTTCTTACTATTAGCAAGGCAAATGCAGATGAGTGGATGTTGTCAGATACACAGACACATACAACATGCAAAGGACTTTCCATGAGACAGGTCTGAAAGTAATAACCAACATTAATGCTGGGTTATCTCAGATTACATCAGTGTATGTAACCTGCCTCCCAGGCTAACAGCAAGTAACATACATGTTAACATCTCTGCTTCAGAAGTACATGTCTGTCTGATCTTTGTGTAAAACTGGAAGTCGTAGCATAGTTAAACATTTTTACATGTTCAACCTAGTAATTATATACGTTTCAAGACAATACAAAAACCTCTAGCTGTAGACATTTATGTCTGCTTGCTGCACTGATACTGAAATAGCACATTTGTAAAACAAGTACAGCTTATTTACTTGAGGCCATAACTAGCGACAGATTTTAAATATTGCTCATATAAACTTTGAAATTTGCTAACGTAATAGGGTTTGTTTTGACATACATTTCCTGAGGGATTTGAAGTCTGCAACTCAAATGTATATCATCATCATTTAGTGACATCATTGCTCATATCATCCCAGTGATTTGGCAGAAAAACACAATTGTTATGTGGAACAGGCCAAAACTATGAGGCAACAACCTGGACATTCTGTGGAAATCTATACAGTTAAGAGGTATTTATGTCTGTCCATTGTTAACAAACTTTCAGATTCTATAGCAGTGTATGTGTACATGTGCGTTGTGGTGAGTAAGGAGACAGGCAAATGTGAGTGTCATAGATCCTTTTCTATCTGACTGTGCTTTCTGCTACAATTAATGCTGGTCTATCAGCTGTGTATGTTTGTAGGGGCAGACTGAGACATGTCCCTTAAAATCTCAACATTCCCCCAACCCTTTATGTTTGGCTGTTGCGTGGATGCCCTGCTCTAGGTGTTTGGGAGCAATGTTAGGTCTGTAGCAGGAAGTTGGACATACTGTTACATGTGTGGCAGGCCACAGCTGCTGCATTCTGGGTAGGAGTCAGACTAGGGATTGTGAAGACATTGGGGGAGAGCAAGCTGCAAATGTCAGTGAGGGTGCGGTGTCAGCTGTGCTGTCACAGCATGGCCTGGTTGAGGGTACCCACAACAGTCCAGGTGAGGCATGTACCTGTGGTGCATTTGTTACGTAATAGTGCCATCCACAGAATGTTAGGCAACATGTGGTACACATATTCATAATTGTAAAATGTGTCCCACCCTACAGGGCTTTAATGTGCTACTGTGGTGGCAGTGACTGCAGTAGGGGCAACCAGTTTTGCTGGACATTGCAGGACTCCATTATTCCTATGTTGTATTGACATGCATGTAGTTGTGCCACACACTGGGCTGTGAGCCAGGACTGTTGGTTTCTACATGTGACAAATGTTAGAACTGTAACAGATGGAGCTACCAAGTCATTCATATGGCAGGTGTATTTGTAAGACATATGTGCATGCATACAGTGTGTGACACAGGATTAGCGTGGACGGCTTACTATCATTTGTGCGAATGACATTCTGTCAGAAGTTAAGCTGCTGAAAATCAGAATGTCATTCACAAAATGAAAAGTGTATTGGATAGTCAAACACACTTATGTGAATGCAGCAGTGCATTTGCATAAGTGTGTTCGTCTATATGTATGAGATTGCGGTACAGTGGGGATTGGAAATTCATCCATATCCTCACAGTAGTGCGATCTTGCAGTTGGAATACATTAGTAGCAGGGGGTGTGGGGAGTGCAGCCCCCCACAGGGTGGTGCAGGGTTGCTTGCCTCCCTGCAAAAATGTAATATGTTGTATAGTAGTTTGATTCACATCAGCTCCTATACGGCTATCACATCACATTTTCGGTGGCAATGTCGACTCAAATGTGTTGATCATATGGGGCGACATTGTGTATGCTCAAAATGTTTGGTTTCTGCTTAACTTTTCATTATTTCAAATGGCAAATGTTTTGCTGTTCAAAATAACAACAGTAAACCAGAGTGGACATGTGTGTTCTGAAGGGTATGACGTGTGACACTGAGCTGTCTGTTATGCTTTTGTAACCCCAATCTGCACTGCCTTGCCAGTATGTGTGCATATACAGTAGGTTTTATGAGGACCCTGCCATGAATAGGGGCCACAACTGTGGATATTCAGCAACAGTCTGTGCAGTTGTCAGCTCTACCAAATATTGTAGGTCTCCCATACATCCAGCTGCATTTATTTGTCTGTGTACTGGTTCTGTGACTGCGTCAGAGGCTCAAGTATACTGTGATTTGGGCCAGTATATATATATATATATATATATATATATATATATATATATATATATATATATATATATATATATATAAGTAGTGTGTGACTGACAATTAGGATATGTTTGTAAAAGCAGTGGCTGTACTCCCTAACTCATTTGTCTTGCTGGTATGTTACTCTGACTGTAGTTCATCTGGGTATAGGTTCAAATTTTGTCATTAATGTATTTTTGAACTAAAGCTACATCCCCATCTGCATGATATATTTACAAATGCATCAGTAATTCCCCAGAGCTGATTTGGCATAGTGTTGTGTTGCTGTGATTCTGGTTCAGAAGGTCTTTTGTCCAAAACATGGCAGCTTTGTCTTTTTTCCCTACTGTTACATGACTGTGATGCATGATATGTTCACAAAAACATTACTATTTCTCACAGCTGATTTGATGTAATTGTGTGTTGCTGTCACTCTAGTGCATAGGGGCCTAGGTTCAAGACCTGCTAATGATGACTTTTTTCCTCTCATGTTACATGACTGTAATGCATGATATATTTACAAAAGCATTAATAATTTTCACAGAAGATTTGGTGTTGTAGTGTGTTGTTCTGACTCTAGTGTGCAAGGTCCTGGGACCAGGACTTGGGAGTGATAGTATTTTGTTTCCTAATGTTAATTGACTGTAATGCATGAAATAGTTACAAATGCATTAGCAGTTATCACAGAAGATTTGGTGTAGTGATATGTTGCTCTGATTGTAATGCTTAGGGTCCTGGGTTTAAGACCTTGTCAGGGCTGGTTATTTTGTTGCTGGGCAGAAGAGTGGCTAAATGAGATAGTGTGATTAAAGCAGTTTTAAGCAGGTTTAAGTGGGTTTGCGGGGTTTTGTATGATGCTAAGTGGTTCCAAGAGGTGCTTAGCTTCCCTTAGCTTTGCTTAGCAGAGCTTACTCCTGCTTAAACCCTAATTCCAAAAAAAGAAAAGAAAAAAAGGGGTGATAGGATAGTGGCGAAATGGAGGCAAGCAAGGGAAAATACATTATGAAAGGCAGCTAGGGATGTGCAGGACTGGGTAGGAAAGGACCATAGATCACCATTTCTTGGCCAGCAACAGCTGTGAATGATGTGGACAATTTGGAATTTGGAGCCTCACACCCCACAGGGAGGAGTGTGGCGGACATAAGTTTGTTGATTAATTGGTGGGATGATTGATTCATGGCAGTGTATTTGGGGGTGAAATGGAGAGTTATGTATTGGACAAGATTATTTTTGTGAGGGCAGATGGCCCTTTTTTTATTTTTGAAGGTGAGTGTGGGATGTTGGGGAAGGGTTGCAGGTACATTTGGGGAGGTATGTTGGGTAGGAGAGGTTACTTACAGACAAGACAGCAGACATGATCAGTGTATGACATATGGGATAAACACCTTGGATGAGAAGGGTGGCTGGGAATAGGAGGGCCATGTGCCCCCAGATGGAAACAGTAGGACTGAGGTTCCCACCCATGGGCAGTCTCCACGGCCCCTTAATGGCCCTTAAGGTGGCTGTACTAGGGACTGGATGACAGGGCCAGCCTGCCCCTTGAGGTGCACCAGTCTGCCCTCGATCTGGCACAGTCATACATCCAAGTCCCTTTGGATGACCCTGCGCACCATACCTCGGAACTGGTGTTGGGTGACAAGGTACTCTCCACACCAGTGGCCAGGGGGGATGGGGCCCATCTCCTGACGTGATTCCACACAAGAATGGTGCAGGACAAGTGGAGGCAGCTAGAGGCTGGGTCCCAGATGTACTGGCCAGATGAGGCAGGACATGCGGATCTGCTGGGATCTGCCTACCCAAATGTGCTATGGTGTTAAGGTTTTTCAAGGTGTATTGGTTAGTCATGAACAAAAATTTCAACATTAGTTATAACAGCATGTATGGGTGTTCCAATTAACCCAGAACAGTAGAATTGGGGAAATTGCATGGCAAGCAGCACACAAGCATAAACGAAATAACAATCATTATTGCAACAGCATGCCAGTAACATTTATGGCAACAGGCCACCAACAATGGAATTTCAACAAGGTATGTTACTAGTGAACCATTTAAATATATGAACACTAATAGGTCAAATGCCCCATCATTAGGTTTTGAGAACAACAACCCATAGTATATGAATAATAATTATTGAAGCAGATAAGGGGTGGGTTGAGAGAAAAACAGTCCATTACCAACTGTATAGGCTTGTATTTTTCACAACAGTACTGCTCAATACTCTACAGGTCTGCCCTCACTTTAAATCCACCTGAGGCCTATAGCTACTATAGCACATACATACCTGTTAATCTGTTGACCTGGAATTCTCTGGGGCAAGCTGTGACAAATGTAGGTACATGAGTAGAGGGGACTCGTACATGTCAAGGTTACATATATGACTAATAAGGTATATCCTGCACTGGTGTTGTGTGAGTGTGCTAATGGTATACTTCTACTGGATTTATATCTGTATGCAAGGTTATTTGCAGCAGGGATCAGTAGTCGTGACAGCATGACACTTGAGAGACATGTATCGGGAAGAGTGCATATGTATATAGCATTTGTTGGCACGGGGCTGGGCACTGGAACATTTGTACACAGTTTATTAGTATACTCATCATACAGCTAATACAATAATTTCTTTACCTGTGAACTCTGTGGAGAAAATAACTGTTAACTCTACCTGACTTTTTCTATAAATACTCAGGATTACTTGTGTGTCACTATGAACACATCTTTGTACCAGTCACTGGATCCAAACCATAGTCTGTGTGTGCAAAAATTAACAAGAAATATATGTATTTCTCATCACACTGAGCTACTGGGGCACTGCTGTCTGCTGCTTGACTGATTTCTGCCTACAACTCATTTGGTCACACATTCTGACCTTGTAATATAAGTGGAGTGTCACAGCATCATGTGTGATAGATAGTTAGTGAACTGTGTATTTCTTCTTTGCATGCAGGTGTACACATTTAACCCCTAGTGGATGTGATTATGTGTGATCTGTACAGAACATAGCATGCTGCTGTGCTGCATACCTGACCTATACACATTTGCACATCATATATTTGCAGTCTCCACCTATTACTGTCTTGTACTAGTCATCCTGTGTGGCCCATCATGTTATGAGCCCTCTCCTCTGCAGCTGTGGGGAGAAAGATACACCTTTATGCATACCTGTCTATCAGATATTCATACTATAATTTGATATATCACCTGTAGATATACTTACAAACTTCTGGAGCTTTCTGGGCCCAAGCATCTTGGATTAATTGGGACAAGAGCACCCCCTTCCTCCATCTCAGTTCGTCATAATGATGACGGACCTGCTCACCACTTCGTGGGATGCCAGTGGCACTGGTGAGCTCACATGCCAGATGGTCTCAGGCCTCAGACTTGTATTCTCAGCCCTGGTGTTGGTCCTGCAGAAGTCTGTCATCATGGTTCTTCACAAGGAGTGCAGCCATGACCATGAGCCTGGACTCAAGGATGTCCCAGTACTGCACCTGAAAGCTCGCTCACTCTCCTGCACCTGTCATACTTCCTCCAGGGATCAAACTCTAACAGGTTCATAGGATCATAGGATCATAGGAACTTACTTGGCTATCGGTCATGATGGCCTTATAAGCCTAGCCAAGTGTTTATCCCATGTATAGACAAATCAGCACCCAATGCCCCTGCCCAGCAGGGACACAGGTGGAATCCCAGGGATGTATTTTCTATTTTCATCTAGTTATCCAGGTTGCGCTTAAAAAGGGGTATAAAGGTACTCTGCTTGATGTGGAGAGGGAGTCTATTCCATAGATGGGGGAGTCCCTGGGACACAAATCTGTCCCACCAACAAGTTCTATCGATGTCACAAACCAGGTTGAGTCCAGTTGTGCAGGTTACTCAAGTGGAACTTGACTTGCGGATATGCAGCAGTCCCATCAAGGCGAGGTCCGAGATCACCTTGTATGCCAGACAGAGGTCACCTCTGAGGAGTCTGTATGACCCAAAGTGGAGGGATAGAGTTTTTAGCCTATCTGTGTATGGCAGATTTTTGGGGTCTATATTGCTTCATCGAAGTTTCAGAACTTTGAAACTGATATTGTCGGCACCATATCATCGAAGTTTTGAAACATTGAATGTTTTGATGGAAATCTCTGTAAGGGAAGATTTCCCTTTACTGCACTGTAGTACGATCTCGGAATTGGTATATTTAAGTAGGGGGGGGTGGTTGGGGTACAGGGCTGCTTGCCCCCCTTCTTGAAACATTTAGGAAAGTTATTTTTATGTTTATTGTTTTTTTTTACATATTCAAAGTTTCAACACATCGATGATATGGTCTCGACCATATCAGATTTGATGTTTTGAAGCTTCGATTATATGATATAGACACTATATCCGAGGTCTTGTATTCTCCTGGTGTGGAACCTCGATGGTCTCTCCAGTTGCTGCATGTGCTTTGCGAAGTACATGCCTCATGGGGCATTGTACTCAATAACGGGCCTTATAAGGGAAGAATACAGGGCTGTTATAACCTCCTTGTCCCTGGACAAGATACCCTTACTTATATGCTGGGCCATGTAGGAAGCTTTCCATACAATGGAAGCAACATGGTGGTCAAAAGTTAGGTTGCTATCAATTTGGGTGCCCAAATCCCTCACAAGTGACTGCGTGCTTAGGACGTTGTTATTAATGTGATAATTTGTGGGTACATCACTCTACCCAAAGGGGATGATGATGCATTTTTTGTATTCAGCTTAAGGCCATGTTTCTGGCACGTCATTTGTTTGGGTGAGACCCTCTTTGAAGATGTCCACATCACTAGGGGAATTGATGACAGCTCCCAGCTTGCAGTCATCTGCAAACTTGGTCAGCCATAGCCCACTGTTTTTGGCATGCACCTCAGAAAAGTATATCCCACATAACTGAGGCCCCAAGAACAAACTGTGGGGTACGCTTCTCGATACGGGTCTCCTGCTTGAGGTGGCTTCCCCTATTTTGACTAGGTGGGTTCTATCAGTGAGCCAATTAGCTACCCATCTGGTAACATACAGATTGCTGCCTAGTTAAGAGAGTTTATGTATTATGCCTGAGTGAGGAATAGTGTCAAAGGCTTTGACCAGGTCAAGGTAGGCAGTGTGCACTGTCTTCCCCTCATCCATGGCTTTGATGACTGTCGCATAAAAGTCAACCAAATGTAACAGACACGACCTCCCCTTGACAAAGCCAACCTGTGTGGGATCGAGTGTTTGGAGGTTGCCAATGTCCTTGTTAATGAGGTCCATAATAATCCATTCCATGGCCTTGCAGATCAAGCTAGTTAGGCTGATGGGTCTATAATTTCCAAGATCGGTGGACGCTCCACCTTTGTATAAAGGGATGACAGTGGCTGTTCTCCTCTCAGCTGGGACAATGCCAGTAGTCAGGCTTTGGTTGAATAGGGTGCCTAATGCTGCTGCAAATTCCTGCCTGAGTTCATGTAGGATGCAGCCTGAGACGTTATCAGGTCCCATGGAGGCTGTATATTTTGCCTTTGAGAGAGCAGTGATGGTCTGATCCCTAGATATAAGGGGAAGGGTGAGGTACTGGGAATGTCCTGATTTACTGATGAGGAAAAGAAAAAACATGTAATCTCCGTGGTATCCCCGAAGTCTCAAGACAACCCACTAAACAAGTGTAGTGGGTCCAAAAACAAAGCAGTGTAAGAAACTTCTCTGTGTGGAAGATTTTCAGTCCATATATCTCTAGTTAATCACTGTATATTAATCAGATCAGACAAAAGCAGTAGAAATAGCGAACTTAAACTTATTTTAAGTAAAAACAAAAATCAAAAATACATAATTGCACAGAATTACTAAGTATTCGAAAGTAATCCAAGCAAGGCAGGCAGTCTGTTTCCAGTCAAAAATCCTTTATTAAGTACACAGACTTAATAAAAGATTTTTGACTGGAAACAGACTGCCTGCCTTGCTTGGATTACTTTTGAATTCTTAGTAATTCTGTACAATTCTATATTTATTATTATTATTTTTTTTTGACAAGACAAGTTTAAGTTCGCTACTTCTACTACTTTTGTCTGATCTGATTAATATACAGTGATTAACTAGAGAAATATGGACTGAAATTCTTCCACACAGAGAAGTTTCTTACACTGTTTTGATTTACTGATGAGGGGGACAGAGGGGTGATATTTTCACTGAATCTGTCAGTCAGCAGGTGTGCTATATCTACAGCATTTGTATATGTGGTGTCCTTGACCACCAGTTCTAAACAGATCTGGGTGCTACCTTTGAGATTATAGACATAAGTGAAGAAGGCCTTATGATTATCTCTAGTAGATATGGCCAATCTGGACTCAAAGTTTGCTTTGGAGGATTTCACTAGTGTTCTTATTTGCTTGTTTAGGCTAATGAGAGATTGCTTCGTATTGGGCACCTGCTCCTTCTTGGTCCTGGACAGCAATTTTTTCTCTTTTGTTATAGAGTTTACTTACTGCAGATGTCCACCAGACAGGTTTACTCTTCTTTGCAGAGGATGATTTGGTCCTGTCAGGTATTCCTGATTCCATGCATCTATATAAATGTTCACATATTAATTTGGTATAGTTTTGGATACTTGTGCCAGTTCCTAGAGAGGGGGGGAGGGGGCTGTGAAGCTGTTTATACCATCCCTCAGGAGGCTGTAATTAGTTTTGGAAAAGTTGTTTTGTTTTACCCTAGCTGGGGGGGGGGGGGGGTCATGGGAGATGGTGACTTCAAACATGACCATTTTATGGTCTGCACCTACAAGGGAGGATGATACTGCAGGGATGCTGCAGTGGTTACTCATGTTAGTTAATACCAATTCCAAGATATTATCACCTCTTGTGAGGGTATTGACTAGCTGTTCCAAAGCATCTGCACTGACAAAATCAAGGAATCTTTGGGCATTTCTGTTCTGGCATGAGTAGTACTTCCAGTCTATGTTTGGGTAGTTAACGTCACCCAAAATCAGGGTACAGGGTTGAATCTTGATAGATTTTTTTGTATATATATATATATATATATATATATATATATATATATATATATATATATATATATATATATATATATGTATACACACACACACATATATATATATATATATATATATATATATATATATATATATATATATATATATATCAGAACACTTTATAATCTCAAAGTTCTGAAATACCGAAATTCAGAATCCCAAGATCATAAAGCCGAAAGTTCTAAATACCGAAACCCCAGAAGTGCGAATTTTAAAATCCCGAAAGTCAGAGATGTCGAAGTAGTGCTTCTGGTGCTGCAGTGTTTGAATGGAAGTCCAGGTAAGTATGTATGTTTAAGGGTGTTGGGTAGGGGCTTTAGTGTGTGTCAGTAAGTGTTGTGACTGTGATGTGTGTGTGCAAGGGGAATGTAGGTGTGTGGTGGTGTTTTCCTGTGTTTGTCTGTGTAGTGCAACCCTGGAGTTAGTATATTTAAGCGGGGGGGGGGCACAGTTTGCTCCCCTGCTTCTATGTAGTGTATGTATGTGTGTGGGGGAAAGGTGTGTGTTTATGCATGTGATTGGTGTATGGTTAGTTTAGGATTCGCAATTTAAAAATTCGCCCTTTTAGGATTTTGGTATTTAGAGATTTTGGCTTTATGGTCTTGAAATTCTGAGATTCAGTATTTCAGGATTTCAGGATTATAAAGTGAATATATATATATATATATATATATATATATATATATATATATATATATATATATGGATCTACTTCAAATGAGTGAACACTCATTTGAACAAAACTCAAATAACCGAGACCAAGTAACCAAAATCCCAAAAGAACGAAAGCTTACAAGAACGAAACACAAGATCACAATAACAACTTACCAGATAAAACATACCATCCATAAAAAAAAAAAAAAACAAAATAAAAAATGATCAAACACCACTAATCCACCATCTCACTGCTTACTCTTCCTATAAGTATAAACTACCTTAAAGAAACTGTACAAAAATTAAGTACATTGTTTTTGCAGGTGGGCAAGCCCCCTTCACCACCCCAGTAACTTAAATATATCAACTCAAAGAATGTACCACCTCGTGGAAAAAAAGCATATGTACATCTAGTTAGCTACTGCTGCAACAGACTACAGGTCAGTATCTGCTGTCATGATTTTGTGTTTCGTTCTTGTAAGGTTTTGTTCTTTTAGGATTTCAGTTACTTGATCTCAGTTATATGGGTTTCGTTCAAATAAGCCTAACCTCATTTGAAGTAGACCCATGTAGATATATATATATATATATATATATATATATATATATATATATATATATATATATATATATATATATATATATATATATATATATATATTTTTTTTTAACAAACATGCACTGTTTGTGTTATGTCATATTCCTGCAGATAACGGATGACTATGGATATTCTTAAAACTTATTTGCCAGTATAATCTAAAGAAATAACAGCTACTGATGCATAAATGAAAAAATATGTCGAAGCAGTTGGACAGGCATTCCTGTTGGTTTAAACAAATGGGAGTGTAGTAGGAATGTTCACTTTCTTTAAAGGAAGGAAATAAATAAGTTATTCATGTGTTACTATTCAGACATATACACCTGGAGGAGGTGATATTTTCTTACTATAAAGGATAAGTATGAAATGTGTAGGCATCAGTGATACACAAGTACAGTGGATGTGTGAAATTATGTTATTATATGTTGGAAAACAGATGTACATCTACTTTTCTTCTTCTTTTAGCTTTTCCCAGTTAGGGGTCACCACAGCACATCACCTGTCCGCTCATGATTGGCAGTGGAGTTTTACGGTGTCGAGTTGCCAGTCCAGCACCCAACCTTCCACAGAAGGCGCACACATGCAAAGGGCCAATTTAGAGTGTCCGATCCACTTACAGCATGTCTTTGGGAGGAAACCAGAGCACCCAGAGGAAATCTACGTGTCCACAGGGAGGACATGCAGACTCCACACGGAAGGCACCTCAGCCGAGGATGGAGCTGGACAACCTCTTGCTGTGAGGCAGCAATGCTAACTGCTGCACCACTGTGGCCACCGAAAACAGATGTACTTTTACAAAGTTCTGAATTATGTATATATTATAAACATTCTTAGTTAAATTAACAGCATGGGAATAGAACCCATATTTATATGGAGACCAGTTACCATGTTTTTCAAATATCCTCATGAGATAGTTGTCAGAACAGGTGCTTAATGGTTATAAAATCCATCTCTCTCATGTATTTAGGTCACAGTTATATCTCTAAATTCTGTAGAAATACTCATCTATACATGGGATAGTAACACTTACTCCTCTGAATCTCTCTCTGATACAGGTTATTATAGCAGTGGCAAACCTGCAATGGAAAATGTATTTGAAATGGAAAAACTGACAAATCCTCACTGATGTCCCACTTACTTTACAGGTAGTAATTGCCTAATCTGTAAATGTATCAGACTCAATATCTAAAAGAGATGATTATCTCATGTTATCAAATCATTGGAAATGAGGGGCATGTGCTACACTTGATACAGTTCATTGATACTTATTGGGTACTTGCATGGAACATCTGTCTCTTATGCCAAGCTATTGGTCAATGGGCTGAATTCTGAGAATTTACATCGAGGTGAGCAAATGGGATTCCAAAACCTGGAATTTTAATGAACCTCATTAATTATGTGTGACACAAATGGTACTTAAAGATGTGTGCACCTTAGGTGCTTTCATTTTCAGTGATATCTGAGTCATCAGGTAAATTGCTGCCTGCTAGCATTTTTGTTTTCGGGAATATTATCTCTGTTAACATTACTCCTTCTCAAATGTACCTGTTTATAGGTTCATAGATTTGTACTAGGCTAACTGCCCTCATGGGACATTTTTTTTAAGCCTAGCTAGTTACCCCATGTGAGAATCAAACCCTGCACCTTGTGTCTGTAAGGTGAATGCCTTAACCATGATGCCAACCTTTTCCTTATTGAAATTGCATGCATTAAAACAATTGCTTGTAAGTTAATTGAGTTCTGTCTGAATTACCTCTGTGTATAGAGGTGTTGCCATCTGCACAAAGGACATGCATTAATTTACAATATGCAGTTGTATAGACAAGTTTACATAGCCAAAGTGAAAAGTACATAAATATATATCTACAGATCATCCATATGTCTTATGGGGGACTCCATATACTCTGTGGTGTACATAAGGAAAACTTCTGATTCCAACAGTATCCATGTGTATTATGTCATTTTGCTGTTATGGATGTTACTTCATTGGTGGTTCTTAACACAACTCTTATAACTATTGGGTCAGTATAGAAAATGATCCTTACTCTCAGTGGCCTGCTTATACATATTAAGGTTTTATGACACTTTCTGTAAGTTGTTCAAAATAAAACTGGTACAGTATTTGAAGATGCAATACATTCAGATTCAATGGTATAATGATATTGTCTTTGGGCTTTCATTCAACCGATATGTAACATCAGAAGCTTGAATCCCACAGGCAGCCTCTGTAAATGTCACAAGTTATGTTGATTTAAAACTCTTATGTATGTAGTCATTGGTATTAGTTTCTATACATCACATTAGTATTTGTCACAATCAGGGTTTCATAGACTTTTGCTTTGCACAGGAATGCATACTGTTTATAGTGACATATGCTGTCCACATAATCATCTGCATAACTAAGTCCCCTCAGGAATATGATCATGTGTTTTATCACAGTCTTTCAGATGGCAAACAGAAAAATGACATCATACTGCATGTTCTGCAACAACATGAATGGAGACTCCTTAGATGTGCAGGGAATACAGTATAGAGGAACGAAGTGTGGGCTAACATCACCAACATGATTAATGTGGTTGGAGTTCACGATAGAACCTGTGAGGCTTGTTGACAATGCTGCTCTGATATGATCCTCTAAGCAGCCAAAATGTTAAGATGGTATGAGAGATCAAGGGATGCCACTTGTGGTGGACCACCATTGACCCACCAATGAGGTCACAATATTTCTTGCCTTCCTGCATGCGAGGAGTGGAGAGCGATGCATCCCCAAGGGTGACATATAAGCAGGAGTTACAAGCCTAACATGTATGTGTGTTACTTTGCATGACAAGGATGACTATAGAATAAATCATTGTATATTGCTGTTGCATGCATATTTATATTTTGTAGTTTTTGATTTACAGAAGCAGAGTTGAATCATCCACACAGATCCACACAGGGTAATGACAATGAATGTAAGTGTAATGGCATGTACTCATACAACTGCAGTACAGACATAACAGTGCAACCAACACGTATAACGCTGTCTCCATTAATATTCACAGGTCCATCTACTTCTGGACAACACCAAGGAAGGGCAGTTGAGTATCTCCATACTGTGTTACTGTGACCATTACCTGTTATTGCCTCAGCCTCATGTCATGGCACTGATGTTTACTATCATATTACTATTTCCATAGCATTTTACACTACAAGTACATCCAGTGGGGGCCAAAGTCATCCAGATCAGGTATGTTACTGCAAAAGGTTTATAGTTTGCAGCAATGTGAAGCAGAGCTGAGATATATGACATTAATGCCACCATTTTTCAACATAGAGACATCTGGTCAGCAGGTGCAATGTGCAGCACATGAGTATCTGCAGCCCCTATTACTATATCATACATGTCATGCAGTCAATATTCTGTTTTCTGCATACATGACTGTGTTGTCTTTCTCTTCACTTTCCCACTGCAGGATCCACACTACAACCCACGGGCTCACAACAGTGGCAGTCTGTCAGTGGTGTGATATTACTTATCTTTCATACATCTCATTGCTGTCACTTTTGCTATTGTCCTCTGTTAATATTGTGTCTTTCTACCCATTCATAGGTCAGACTATGTCATCATGCACTTTGCAAACAAGTGGTATATCTGTGTAAAACTGTATGTTTTAGCACTGTTTGAATGGTTCATGTTGGCAGTGCTGTGATTAATAATGGTGGCATTTTTCCTTACTATAGTTGAAGTGCATCCCTCTTTTACCACACTATCATCCCAGGAGGACTTGTCAGGTATGTGTTATTTTTCTTTTCATCACATACGCCATTCATGTTGGCTGTGTAACCTATTTGTCAACTCCCTGCTATGTAGATTTCATGACACACACACACACACACACACACACACACACACACACACACACACACACACACACACACACACACACACACACACACATATACACAGACAAGGACTAATGGTAAGTCACTGTTATCTGTAACATCACAGTGAGATATATGTGTCATATGTATTTAATGATATCCAGCATGTGATGTAAGCATGTTTTCCTGATCTATGTTTACTGTCTCTTCTTTTAGCACATCAATTAGCTGTATCTTACATTAGCCCATCTAGAGATCATGATGTGGGATCTGATGTGTCTCAGTATGGTAGCATGGCCCCTGGCACACAGGACAATGACATGGTAATAAACTCTGGACAAGATGAGAGCAGTCATGTGGATGTGGAAGTCGCCTCAAATAAAGAGGGGAAACTTGTCCCACCATTCAGACAATGAGGGGACATTGGATGATGGACAGGATGAGGCTGATAAACAACAGACCCAAGCAGACACTGCTGCTGAGGTTAACAGTTCCCCACAACAAATTGATAATGGCCTTCACAGTAGATGCAGGCATGTAAATGGTGTGCATGGGCATGTGTCAGAGGGTGTACACCTACTCCTACTAAGAAATTAATGTTCCAGTAACATCATGGATCTGATATCCATGCAATTGCCCATGCCTCAGATCATGTAACCCAAACCGAGTGTTTCTCCAACAACCACAACTGATAAGAAATAACTGAGTGTATGCTCAAAAAATAGCACAATGCTCCTCAGAACAACCACTCCAGTAGTCCATTAATTGGAGTTAAAAACACTTTAATAAAACAATAAATGAAAACAGATTTAGTGCTTTCATCCACTCCTAATGTGGACTTATTCAGAATACATTAAACACTTTACAATGCATTTCAATACACATAAAATTGGCGCCAATGGGCCATGCAAACCAATTAAAATTGTTCTCAAATTTAAAGTGAAATGCATGAAATTATATACCTAACTAATAAGGTACTTTATGAAAGTCACTTGAATATTGTTCTTCACATTCAATAAACATTCCATTTGATATAGGTATAAAGAAATATAAAATGGAAATGATATACAACAAGGAAAAAATATACAACCAGGAAAATGATGTGTAATCAGCAACTTAAACCCATAATTGTGGGGACAAAACAAGTGGAAGGCACTATATACTTAAGGAACTAATGTTAAATAGAAGTCCCTTCCTTTTGTCATAATCTAGCCTGCAGCACTGGTTTTATAGGGATGTTATCATTCAAACCTGGGGGGGGGGGGGTTGTAGCATCAAGAAGTAGTTGCCACTTAACTTCTTTTCCCCCCAATAAAACCTTTATGTTCCCCCTCTAGGATTATGTCTAACTTGTTCAAGTATACCAAATTTAAATGAATTGCATCCCTTACTATTATACAAATGTCTGAACAAGGCATTGTTTTTGTCCTTCCTCTTGATATTATATAAGTGGTCATAGATTCTATTTTTGAGACACCTATTGGTCTTACCAACGTAGAATCCCGAACATTCAGTGCACTTACCTAGATAAATGACATGTTTGGTATTACAGTTTCCATGCTTAAGTTTCACTTCTCTTTTATTAATGTCTTCCAATATAATGCTGTCGACTTCCAAAATAGCTTGACACTGTCAACAATTCCCACATTTTTGAGTATGTCCCTCCTTGCTGCCCTGGTCTTTAAAAGAACTACAATTCTCAAGTTTTTTCTTCATATATATTGTCCTGTTTTGTACACAAACTTTGGGGTCTCACCCACTTTGTTAGTAATTTTCTCATCAGATTTCAGAATATTCCAATTTTTTATAATTATATTTTTAACCTGTTGTACTTGAGGGTTGTATTTCAAAATACAAGCTTGACTGAAATTTATCTCTTTTGTGCATTTAGTGGTAGGGTTAGTCTGTACTAATCCTAAACCTAAAATTTGTTTATATTTATAACCCCATTCCTTTTTCACATACCCAGTGATATCCTGAATCATGTCTGTAGAGTAGCCCCTTTCTCTAAATAAGAATCCAATATAATCCAATTCCTGTATCATTTCCTCATAACTAGAAGTTATTCTTGCAGCCCTGATACGCTGCCTTTTTAAATTGCTTCTCATTTGACTTCTAGGATTCCAAATACAAATTACTGAAAGTTTCCTTCCTATGTATACGGGACTTAAATCCTCTAGATGTGTGTGAAATGTATGTGTCTAAATATAGTAGACCCTGTCCATTGCTATTGAACATAAATTTTAAATATGTGCTTGTACTATTCAAGTATTCCACAAAATTACAATTTTCATCTGAGGTGCCCCCCCATAAAATAAATATGTCATCCAAAAATCTATTATAACATATAATATTTTTATTAAACATACTGTTAAACACATATTGTTCTTCCCAGTCTAATAATACTAAGTTGGCGAAGATAAGGGCGCATGCAGTGCCCATTGTTACTCCACTGATCTGCCTGTAGTGTTCACCTCAAAGTAAATGCAATTGTGATCAAGAACAATTGACATGCATTCCACTATAAGGCTGACACTTTCCCACTCATATCCTGCATATTTTCTAATGCTATTACAAAAACTGTCAAGCCCTTCCTCCTTAGGGATGCATGAAAAAAGATCTACTTTGTCGATGGTAAGAAATATTAGTCATTCTTTCCATATTTCAGGTTTTAACCTGCTAAGAAAGTCCCAGGAATCTTTTATAATGTGTGGTATTTTTTCATTTATATATATATATATATATATATATATATATATATATATATATATATATATATATATATATATATATATATATATATATATATATATATATATATATATATTTAAGCCATCGGTCTATGGCTACTCCTATAGGGAAGGCTTTGGATTTACTACCCGAAACTATTGGTCGAAATGGGGGATCTATCAAATTTTTATGTACCTTTGGAATATCAACAATAGTGGCAAGTACTGGAAACCCTACCTTTAAATAATTGTATGTGTCTGCCGTAATTCTATTATCAATGTAAAATTCCTCTAAGTACATATCTATGCGTCAATAAGCAATATGAATTTCATTTAAACATTGTCTCTTAATTCCCAGTCTCTTGTAATCTATTATATATTGTATTAATGTATTTCAAGGTGTCATACAGTACCACTGCTCTGCCTTTGCCAGGTTTCATAATGCGGATGCTGTGGTCAGACCTAAGTTTACTCAACATTTCTGTCTCTCCAAATGACAAATTATTTTTTACCTTTATGTATTTAGTACCTCGCTTTAACATATATAGAGCTTCCTAGTTACAACTTTTTCATATGATACTGATACTATTAGTAACAAGCGTGATTGATTTATGAAATGCAAGTAATGTAATGTGTATATAAATGTGATATTGCATTAGTATTATCATTATGGTCTGAGGAAGCTATCAGGAAGGTGGTGAAAGCACTTACCTTATTCATAAACAATAAATCATTGTGCCGTACATCTTGCAACCATTTTGTTTTATTTGTTTTTATATATAGAAACTATTTTAGGTTTATTTTCAAAGGGAATGAAGTAAAGGAAGCAAAAAGAAAAGAAAAAACTGCAATATTCCTAATTGAAATAAAATCGTCCCTGATTATATATTGACTGCAGTGTTTTCTGAACAAGTAGTGAACTGATTTCACATCCTCAAGATAATTACTCTGAAAGGTACTTTTTATGTGGCTGCATGACAGCAGATGGTCTGTAAATTGTTTACTTCTTATGAATGAAAACGTGAGTAGCACTACCTACTGTACTATTCACAGAATTTTTTTTATACTAGACTTTCTTTTTTCATCTTTAACTTAAACAGCTTATTCTAAGTCCATAATGGATGGAATGCATATATATATTTTCTGAAATTAATTTAACTGGTTGATCATTGAAAGTATGGGCATAGCCTGTATTATGCATATAGTCAGTTTTTTATGTAGAAAGAATTCTAACATTATGGTTACTTATGTATATTAATTGACTTGGTTTGCAACAGAATGAGACTGCCAGGCTTCTTCTATGTCTGTTTCTTTATTCTTCTCCACTGAATATGCACAGCTTGCACGCAAACCTTTTACATGCCAGCAGACAGTACCAAAGTGTTAAAAAATGTAGGTCTGGGAAAGAAAGTTTAAATGCAGACTCATATCTTCAGTGCTTTACATGTTTTTGTCTTTGCCAGAAATTGTCAGTATAACCATTATTTACCTTCTCGTACAGTGTTCTATAGAAAAATTACACAGTCAGAGATTTTTTAGACACTACAAATTTTTTAGACACTACAAATTTTTTAGACATTACAAATTCACCCCTGGGATCTCTTCTGTGTCCCTGCTAGACAGAGGCACAGTAAACTAATTTTAAAAGGGTACTTTCTGTGACCTACTTTACAGAGGCACAGTAGGCTAATCAAATAGGGAGGCGGAAGCCAAATATATTCTGGCTAGGCTTATAAATGCCCTAGGGCAGATAGCCTAGTATTTACCTATGAACCTATGAACCTAAGTGGGGTATTCAATCAGATGTAAGCAGTGAAAAAGTTGGAAAATGAAGCATGGAATATCTTTGCCTGTTTAAATGCTAACATTTGTAAATGCAGAGAAGATAGTGGTTAGGTTAAGAGAACAGCCTATGCAATTGTCTTACAGGTTCACTGAGATGAAATGTACAAGTATTTCTATTTCAGGAGTTTCTGTGAGTTCAGTGGAAATGGAAAGAGACTGTGAAGGCAAATATAAGTCAAAATGAAAAGGTGACTATTTTGTGTGTTTTCCAGACATCCAGTGATTTGAGAGTATAAACATTTCCACTTGATGATACATGGATTGTTAAGAAGTTGTTATGGGTGAAGCTATGCAGCTTTGTGGTCCAAAAGACCATTCCAGATGGGTATGCTAAATATGGCTGTGTTGACTTTCAGAAGATAATTGTGAATGAAATACTAAAATGCATCTTACATTTAAAGAACGCAGTGATGTCCTCAAACTATATTTCTGCATAATGTAAAGGAAAAAGGAAATTGCATTGCATAGTGTATGCATGATGGTGCTTCAAATTCAAAGACATTTCAGTATGCATGGGAGATATGAGAAACAGATTGTATAACATAATTAATATACTACTTTGAAATGTATGATTACATATAAGAGCTGTTAATTACAAGAAGGGATTTTCCTTCATTTTTGATTTAGATGAACAAATGATGCCTAATTTAATTAACTTATGTTAAAGCAACCCTCGTAATTATGAAAGCATATTTTATACTATATATTGCGACTTTACAGTGTGGAAGTTTCTTTCCTGCCATTACAATAGGAAATGAATCTACTGTCATAATGATAAAATGTCAGAATTTTAAGTTCACTGAGTTATAGTGCACATCCTTAACATTTCTAAATATATCATGATGTCAGTGAGCATATGTAGTTGATGCAAGTATCAGAATTATGGATAGTATTCATAGTCCTGAGGTTTGCACTTTAATAATGGCTGTTCATAAAGAGAGAGGCTACCTATATGCAAATAAATAGATAAATGTTCATATAATTTTAGAACTATTTGGGTATTGTGAACAAATGTGACTATGGACAAGCACATTAGAAGTATAGGCACATATTTAAGGGAAGAGGTGAGCAGCACAGCTATTTATATTGACTTTTAAAAATAGAGGCACACATAAAGCACACATCAAGAGGGATATGTTGAAAGAGATTGGAGAGGAGAGATTCTGTGTTTTCAGCAGAGTATAGCTGCACCTAGTTTTCAAATAATCTTTTATATAAGAGGTACTTTGGGTAGGACACAGGATAGAAGATGTGAGAAAGAGAATTAGGAAAGTGGGTTGTGAAGAGGAGTTCCTTCCAGAAACACCCTAGTCTACAGGACTTCAAAAGTTTCTATTGCCTGATGGTGGTGCTGTGGAAGACCCCAATGTTGAGGGGTGGAGGCCTGTGGTGGCTCGGTAGTCAGAGCCAACTGGGGAAGCTAGTCTTGTACCCACTGAAGAGCATCCTGGATTTGATAAAGCTAGCTCTCCACTATCTGGTCTAACTCATCTTCAACCAAGGCCAGTAGCTCACAGACTCCATGGCTTGCCAGGCTACACTGTGCCAGTGTACCTACAGGGCTGGTTGCCACTTCAACCAAATGAGGACACCTCTGGATGGGCAAAGGGTGAACGCTCTTGACCAGGGATAAACATGGCCTGACTGCTCCTAGACCTTCTGTACTTATAGAAAAATGAATATAAATGGAACAGAAAAGAAAAAAAGAATGATGAAGTAATGCATAATTAAAATAAGAAATAGAGAGAGGGAGGTAGAGAGACAGAAAATGGTGACAATCAATTGATTCATAGTTGAATACATCAGCACATGCTTTGTTAATAGTCATTTCTTACTTTTATTAAACTTTTTATTCAGAAAATAATATTCTGGGAAATAATGTTGGAGACATGCGAATAATTAATAGAAGGATAAGAAATGATGATTTTTACATTTGCAGTGAACTGATAATATGGAGACAAGTTGGTGTACCATATGAAATTGTAAAAGATTTGAAATATCTTGCTGATATGGATCGTGCTGCAGTTGTATACTGAAAGCATATTACTTCTATTATATTTGTGTATGAATTACTTATGGCTTGATATAAAATAAATAGAAAAAATCAGTTCTTATTCAATACATTTATTTGGGAAATGTTACTTTTTTATTTCAGAATCATGATTGAAACTCACAAGTAAATTCAATAAGCCATTTTAAGTGTATTCACTCTGGGGAAGGAATTGTAGGCAATCTCCTCTTCATCTACATAAAGACGACATACAATGGTTGTTATCAGTCATAGATATGTGTTCCAATCTCTTTTATATGCTTACATTTGTAAATCAGCAAAGCAGAGAATTGATTCTTGCACTTGCACTGGATTGTGCTTATATGCTTACATGTTTTATTTGTTAAAGCACAGAATTTATGTACCCATTTGTACTGAATCTAGCTCCCTTATATGCTTACATTTATTAATCATCAAAGCACAGAATTGCATAATTTATCTGCACTGAACCCATCTTTATTAGTAAATATTTATTGTCTACTGCAAGTTAAATCAGAAGGATATTATGATTTTCCTCAAATTGTTACATTTGCTTGTCTGTGTACAGCTTATCTCTTCGGGGACAGATAATTTATTTAACTTTTGCATATATTCCCATTGATGTTTTGCATATATTTCCATTGATGTTTCTGCTTTCACTATGCCTTGCATTCCTTACCTTCATTTTTAAATCATAGCATGTAAAGTTGCTATAAGCAACAGACATTTGAACTCAGAAATTAAGAAATTGAAGAGTGCACTTCTCACTAACCCTGTGCTGGTCATTTATTTCCAACTTTAACACTCACTCACTCCCTGCTTAGGCTCTGGTGGTTTACTGATGCCAGCCATATTGAATATGCAGTTACTATTTTGTAAAAAATTACTTGTCTTATACAACTATCATATTAAGTATTTCATGGGCTACACAAAGCAAAGCATTTTTAAAGCAGTCTGATTTTAATACAAATAATTAATAACCTAATTAATAAGCTTAATAAGCTTAATAATAAATAATAATTAATAAGCTAAATAATTAAAAAGCTAATTAGCTCCTCCTCCCAACAAATTCCAACACATGTGAGAGATGCAACCATATAGCCAAACTGGAGGCTAAGCTCTCTCAACTCAGTACTGGCGTAACCAGTCAGGAGGAGAAGGAAACCACACTCACTACAATTCCAGTCTCACATAGACCTACCACGACAGCAAACCAAACACATAAACACACAAAAACATACTCAGAGACTCTAAATAAAAATCTGCCTAAGCAGCAGAGACCTCCAAAGCAGACACCCAAGCAACCGCTACCCCAAAACAAAACACGTGCAACACATAGCTCACAAAGCCAGTGTGCCAAACAGTCACAGCCCTTAAGGCTAAACAACACACCTGATACACTTGTAATAGGTGACTCTATCGTCAGGCACACTGATGTCCCACTAACCAGGCCGAACAAGGAGAAGGTCATGGTGAGCTGCCTGTCGGGCACTAGGATCCACCACATAACACAAGCACTCAGGTCACTCCAAGGCAAGTACAAATATGACTCAGTCATTGTCCATGCTGGTGTGAATGACCTGAGATGTACCTCCCTGGACTACATGAAAAGAGACATAGAGGAGCTCTCTGAGCATGTAGCCCAGGCCGGTATGACCCTGACCTTGAGTAGCATCTTACCCTCACCAAGAATGATGCCACAATATGAAGAGAAGATGATCAATTTCAACAACTGGCTAAAGTATTGGTGTCATTCAAAGGGGATCCAATGCCTGTCAGCCTGGGATGGCATGCTCGACAAGCCACGATGCTTCACTAGGGACGGCTTGCACCTGTCACCCCTGGGCTTTCGGATATTGGCAAAGGCTCTTGCCACCCCGATAGTGCCTTTTTTAGGCAAGGCTCAAAAGACAAACCCACCTCCATAGGTATCACAAGGGATAAGAAACTAAGAGTAATGCTACTCAATGCCAGAAGTCTAAACCTCAAGATGCACGTACTCGAAACTCTCCTTAGCATGGAGAACATTGATATCTGGGCAGTAAGAGAAACCTGGTTCAAGGGTCCTGAGAGCACCCCAGCACTACCAGGTTATACCTCATGCCATGCTTTTCGGCCCCAAAACTTGGACTGAACCACAAAAGGAGGGGGGGTATCAATATTCGTCAAAGATACCCACACCTCCAGGTTGGTGGCACAGCACAAAGCATCAGAGACTATCCATGTGCAACTAACAGTGGGTAAAACTGCCTTCCAGTTTATAGCCTGCTACAGACCACACTCCCAAGCCCAGAAACCCCACTCGGCCTTCCTGAGAACACTGGAAAATATGAAGGTCTCTCCAAACACCATTATATTGGGTGACTTCAACTACCCAAACATAGACTGGGAGCATTACTCTAGCTCCAACACCCTAGCCCAAAGGTTCCTAGAATTTATAAACTCAAATGCTATGGAACAACTTTTTACCACTCCAACAAGAGGGGAAAACATACTGGACCTGATCATCACCAACATGGGGGCTCTATGCTCGAGACCAGAAGTGTATCCCTCACTGGTAAGATCAGACCATAAACTAATCTCACTGGATATTCACATCCCGACCCCACCCCCTGCCCAGAAAACCACAGTGAAAAACTTCTCTAAAGCAAATTTCACACTCCTCAAAACCGAGGTGGAATCCTTCAAAGCCCCCTGGCCTGTGGAAAATACAGCCCAGACCACAGAATCCTTTATAAACGCATTCTATGAACACCTTCAGGAATGCATGGATCATGCAATCCCAAATAAAACCAAGACCCAATCCTCCAAAGGCAGGCGTCCTGTCTGGTGGACCCCAGCCATAAACAAACTATACAATAGAAGGAGGAAGATACTACATGATAGAGCAAAATCCCAAAAAGAGAAGGCATCTCTGATCAGTATTAGCAAAAAACTACGGGCACTCATAAAATCGTCTAAGGCCAGCTTCAAGAGAAAAATTGCACAGGATACTAAGGATAATCACAAGGCTTTCTTTAGTTATGTTAGGAACCTGGGTGGGAATTCCCAGATATGCTCAGAATTAGTCCAAAATGACAAAAAATACACCAAACCCACAGACATTGCCAACATCCTAGCTGACAGGTTCAGTGCAAACCCCCCCCCCCACCAAAAGGGCAAATATCCCAGCAGAGTGCTGCCACCCTGACATCTCAGATGCTCAGGTAAGAGCCGCCCTCTCAAAAGCAAAAAACACAACATCAATGGGACTAGACGGTGTCCCGGGCTGCATCCTACATGAACTCCAAGAAGAGCTAAACCCAAACATAAAACTACTGTTCAATCTCAGCCTTACTACAAGATATGTACCCAAAGAGTGGCATACAGCAACAGTGGTCCCTCTCCACAAAGGTGGTGCCTCAACGGATCCTGGAAACTATTGCCTTTTAAGCCTGACTAGCTTGGTCTGCAAAGCTATGGAAAGGACCATCATGGACCTCATAAATAAAGATATTGGGGACCTACAGACACTGGATCCTACCCAGTTCGGCTTTGTTAATTGCAGATCCTGCCTCTTAAACCTGGTCGATTTCTTTGAAACAGTCACCAAGGCCATCGATGAGGAGAAGGTGGTCCACACAGCCTACCTGGACCTCACAAAAGCCTTAGATACAATACCCCACTCGGGCATTATAGATAAGCTCACCAGTTTAAATATAAACCCCTATGTCACTAGATGGGTTGCAAACTGGATCAAGGACAGAACCCACATGGTTAGAATTACTGGAGCCATGTCAGACTCCAAACCAGTTACAAGTGGCTTCCCACAAGGCTCAGTCCTGGGACCTCTCTTTTTCAGTATATATTTCTCGGAGGTACAGGCCAACATGGAAGGACTGTGGCTGACCAGGTTCGCAGATGACTACAAACTAGGCACCATAATTGACTCTCCAGCCGACACAAGCATCCTACAAAAGGGCCTCATAGAAACAGACAACTGGTGCCAGAGCCAAGGCCTCAAGCTAAATGCCAAAAAGTGTATAGCCATCCCCTTTGGCAAAAACAAAGTGCCCACAAATTACCACATAGGTAGTAATCCATTAAGTATGGAAGAAGTAATTAGGGACCTGGGGACCCAAGTTGATAGCAATCTCTCATTTGAAAACCACGTGGCCAAAGTGGTTAGAAAAACATTTTATATAGCCCACCTAATCATGAAGGGATTCACATCTAGATCAGGGGAGGTCATCGTGCCTCTTTACTCATCCCTCATCAGGCCCATAATTGAGTACAATGCCCCTTTTGGGATGTACCTTACCAGACACCAACAGCAACTGGAAAGACCCCAAAAGTACCTCACCAAGAGGATCAAAGGGCTCAAACAGATGCCATATGCTGCCCGGTTAAAGAAACTCCAGCTCTACTCAGTGGCATACCGCCTGCTCAGAGGCGATCTGTGCCTGATGTATAAATCCATGTCCAACCTGGAATTAATGGACATGCTGCACCTCAGAAAATCCAAATCCCATCGAGCTACGCACTTGAGAGACTTGAACTTCAGCACTGAAATAAATAGGACATGCTGGAGGGACAGATTCATAACCCAGAGGCTCCCTTCACTCTGGAATAAAATCCCAGTCCAGGTTAGGCAGAGTCCTTCATTGACTCTCTTCAAGAGGAATCTTGATGAGTGAATGGGAGATCATAGGTTTACCCTGGGTATCACTTCTGTGTCACTGTTAGACAGAGGCACAGTATACTAACCTCGAAACAGGGTATAGCAAAATTCATTTAAAATGGGTGGCGAAAGCCAAACACACTCTGGCTAGGCTTATAAATGCCCTAGGGCAGATAGCCTAGTATGAACCTATGAACCTATAATAACTATATTTTATGAAATTATGTGGCACTGCAAATATATTCATACCTTTTTGTGTAAAACTAGATATTATACACACACACACACACACACACACACACACACACACACACACACACACACACACACACACACACACACACACACACACACACACACACACACATTACATACACAAATTACTAATTTTTGAAAGTTGGTGTCACTTTGCTTTAACAGAAACAATCACTGACTCTCTTCAAGAGAAATCTTGATGAGTGGATGGGAGATCGTAAGTTTACCCCAGGGGTCACATCTGTGTCACTGCTAGACAGGGGCACAGTAAACTAATTCTATTATATAAGGGGACCTTCACTGTGTCACTACTAGTCAGAGGCACAGTATTCTAGATTTATTCTGTACATTTTTGTACCATTTCATGGGGTGGAAAAAGCCACATCACTATGGCTAGGCTTACAAATGCCCCAGGGCAGATAGCCTAGTACTATACTATGAAACTATGAAACTATATATATATATATATATATATATATATATATATATATATATACACATAGATATGCATACGTCTGCACATTTACAGTTTTATATATGTATACTTACATATATTTTTTTTCTCATACATATATATTTATATTTATACACACAAGCATATCCGCAAACTTACTTGCGTACAGATGCATTCTTGTTTTCAGATGTGTTTTTGCTTACTTATGCCCTTTTGATAACATATAGATACATGTTTGCATTTACATGCATTTCTTCTTGCATTTAGATGCATTTATGAAATATTTATCTAACATGTTGTTAAACTCTATTGAGGTAAGATTTAAAAATGAAATGTTGAAATACTTACTGTGGCATGTTGTCCTTCTCACCCTAGCCTCATCTACCCACTCAGCTAGCTGATCAGGCCTGCACCTCTGTAGGTTATTGTACCTGTGCTGACACTGGGGACAGAGTGGATAATTTGAGTCCAAGATATGATAGATGTTCACCCAACTATTGCCATATGTCTGCCATACTTTTTCTTTTCAGTGCTGGGTACTGCTCTTTAAATTTTGTCCAGGTACAACTCCTACAAGTGGTAGACCATGACTGTTGTGTTCCTACCTTCTTTGTGCCTTCACAGATGCTGCCATTGGTCAAAGTGCCAGTACCAAACTAAGGAATGTAACTACAGTGGCTATGGTTCAGAGGGTGCGAACTACCCCTTCTGGGGTGTGACAACATACACAAATCCAGCTTCCATGTAGGGTCATCAGATATTAAACTGCTATTATTGGCAAGTTTATTTTACAAAATTCCATTGTCACATAGATATGGACATTTTTTTTCTATTTAAAGGAATATGTATACATTTTTGTGCTATGACAAATGAAAGCCAGTTATTAAATCATGAATTTGTCATTTGCTTATTGTGTTTTAACCTTCATTTGCACAATTGATTTTAGGGTCATAAATTACTAATTTTTGAAAGTGTGCACTGTAAGCAGTTCATACTATTTTTCACTTCAGTTTAGACATAACTCATAAAGTTGGTGTCACTTTGCTTTAACAGAAACAATTGAGTAGTATGAGATGATAAAATGGGTCAGAGTATTTAAAATGGGCACAGATTAGGATTCATGATTATACAATGTAAATGTTGACTAAAGAGTAAATATGCCCACTAGAGGCCCCAACCTTGGCCATATAATGAATATGCCCACTAGAGGCTCCAACATATTGGACCTCATGGTCACAATATGGGAGAATGCTGTCCACCCCAGTGTCACATCTTCCTTGTTAAGATCTGACCATAAATCTGTCTCCTTTGAAAATCAAAATCAGCTCTGTAATCCGATTAAAAACAGTAACATTTATGTTGCTCGTATAGTCAGGATGTAATAGATGAGACTTTGTGTGTTCTGTTCAAACAGCTTTATTATGTTCAAACACATCAGGATTGAGGCTTGGTAACTTTGACTTAGATAAACTTATAAACAAATTAGCTATTACACTCATACATGCTCAGTCTCTGGCTGCACTCTCAAAATGGCACTGAAGCTAGCACATAGGTTCATAGATTAGTACTAAGCTAACTGCCCTTGCGAGACATTTTAAGCCTAGCCAGTTATCCCTTGTGAGACTCAAATCCTACACCTAGTGCTTGCAAGGCAAACACCATAACCATTAGGCTACCCTCTCCAACCCCCTAAAGAATTGCATAGGTTCATAGTTTAGCACTAAGCTAACTGCCCTTGCAAGCCATTTTAAGCCTAGCCAATTATCCTTTTGTGAGGCTCAAACCCTGTACCTTGTGTTTGTAAGGCAAACACCTTAGCCATTAAGTCACCCTCCCAACCCTTTGCTTGTTAATTATATGCACATTCACTCCTTTAAATGCTTCTTAAAGATACTGCACACACTCTGTTCTACATCCTCCCTCTTTAAGAAATAGGTTATGCAATATTGACAATATCAGTTGACATGCAATAAGTACAAATAATTCTTTGTCATACAATTACACAGAACTAAATAGACATATATACAGTCAAGTCCAGGTCACTGTGTATTTCACACTAGGTCTGGAAATGCAACCAAAATGTGTGATATAAAATTTAGATACAAACAAATATATATTAATATATAAAATTTAGAATCAGATTTATTAATTGGGACTGCCTTTGCTGAATGTTCAACATTAAGAACATCAGAAACATCATCAGGAATGGAAGTAGAAGTTAAAAGAGGCATTCTACAACAGGAACATTGCCTGGATTGCTCTGAGATCTAAAATCTGTATCATAGGAACAATGCTGTAATATCAATTCTGGTACAGAAAGAAGATGTCTGTGATTTCTCCTGTACTCCAAACCCTCACATTCTATGAAGTAGGATCTCAGTAAAGTACATACACCTGTTATTTGACCAATTCAATCAAAACCTTTCACTGTTTGTATCCTCACTGTCGCTCCTTCTTTCAATGGATGAAGAAATCTGCTTGACTAATCACAGCTGTACTTCCGGAATGGACACTTCCTGAATAATTAGGTGTTAACAGTTCTATTGTTCTTAGCTTTATGCCTCAACAAAGTGGAACTTATAGGCAATGTTGTACTGGTTTGTCTGGATAGAAGTCTCTGATCAGGCGAGCCAAGTATATTGTCATGGGGTATGTTTCTGAGATTGAGTAAATTCAAAAAGACATTGGTATTGTCAAGCTTTGACCTTTCAAGTAATTGCTTTGCACTCTGTACTGCACGTTCATGTAGTCCATTTAACTGCAGATATTCTGGACTACTAGTAATGCATATGATGTCCCAGTCTCTTGCAAATTTCTGAAACAACTGACTAGTAAATTGAGTACCATTGTCAGAAATAACTTTATGTGGACTACCATGGACTGAGAAATTACATTTCAACTTAATGATAATAGCAGTGGACATTAGGTTAGGTAGTAAATCGATCTCAAACCAATTTGAATAGGAGTCTACCAATACTAAGTAATGCTGATTGTTCCACTCGAATATATCAATGGCTACTGTGGACCACGGTAGTTCAGGAACTTGACTTAGATGAAGTGGTTCTCTTTGCAAATGTGGTTTAGTACTATTGCATACTGAACAATAAGAAAGTACTTTAACAAAGTCTTTTACTAGAGAAAGCCAAAATACTAGTTATCTTGTCCTTCTTATGGTAGATTCGGTACTTGGGTGACCATGATGCAAAATCTGAATATATTCATGTTGTAAGGAAGCAGGAACAACAATTCCAGGATCTTTGAAAATAATGCCATCTCCCATCAACATCTCATCTCTGTAAGGAAAATAAGTTTTCACTTCAGGTGGTACACTAGATTGCTTTGACAGCCATCCAACATTAATGTAGTGATTGAGCTTTTGGAAAATTGGATCAGTCTTTGTATGATCTCTCAGCTCATCAAGTCTCGTGTTAGAAAAAATTACGCACTTCCATTATGTTAAAGTCAAAATTCTCTGCATCAAGCTGTTTTGTTTCTTTTCTGTACAGTCTGGATAAGGTATCAGCCAGATAAAGAAGTTTGCCTTTTGTATAGACCATGTTGAAGTTGCACTTTTGCAATTTCAGCATCATTCTTTGTAATCTCACTGGAGCTGAATGCATAGGCTTCTTTACTACCTAACTGGAGGTTGGTGATCAGTCTCAATCTGAATAGTGCGACCATAGATATAATCATGAAACTTTGAACAGGCAAATACTATTGCCAAAAGTTCTTTCTCAATGTGAGCATACTACATTTCAGTTTGGGTAAGGGTTTTAGATGCACAGGCTACTGGTCTGCCTTCTTGAAGAATAACAGTGCCAAGACCAAATTTTGAAGTATCACAGGAATGAGTTACTGGTTTATTGATATCATAGTATCTTAATGTAGGTGGAGTGACAATTTTCAGCTTAAGGTCTTCAAATGCTCTCTGGTGCTGTTCTAACCAAGACCATGTAACATTTTTGAGCATCAGCTCTCTCAAAGGTGCTGCTAACTCCACTGAAGTCTGGTGTAAACTTGCCTAAAATAGTTGACCATGCCAACAAAATGCTGTAGAGCTTGAACATTATCAGGTGCTGGCATCTCAAGAATAGCTGCTTGCTTGGATGGGTCTGTTCTCAAGCCAGTGCTGGTAAATAAATTACCTACATATGTAACTTCTGGTAGTCTGAATTTGCACTTTAGAGGATTGAGCTTTAAGTTCATTTCACATGCTCTTTCTAGAACTCTTTTAAGGCTCTGCTTCATTGTTGCCTCCAAACATTAAATCATCTACTATTATGGCACAAGGATAACCTGAAAAAAATTGCACCATTGCCCATTGAAAGACTTCACTTGCAGGATTTATTCCAAACGGCATATTTAGGAATCTGTATCTGCCAAATGAGGTACTGAAAGTAGTCAGTATTGAGGATTTGTGATCAAACATCACTTGGCAAAATGACTTTTCGCATCCAAGACAGAAAAAACAGTGCCATTAGGTATAAGGGCTGTGACTTCTTTGACTATACGCATTGGATGATGCAGTCTCTTTAATGCTTTGTTCAAATCTCTTGGGTCAATACATATTCTGATTTTGTTTGAGCCTTTCTTGTGGGCTGCTACCATGGACGATTCCCATTCAGTTGGTTCTGTAACTAGACAAATTACACCTTGTTGCACCATTTTATCCAACTGAGCTTTAACTTTATCCTGCATAACTATCAGAACTTTTCTTGCAAGCCTGACTACTGGACTGACCTCTGGATCTAAATTCATAGAATACACAACTGGAAGTGTGCCTAACTTGTCATCAAAAACATAAGCATACTCCGAGAAAATGGCTTCAGAAAAATTGGAACTAGGATATGAGCTTATATGATTAACCTCCTTGGTAAAGGAAAGCAGATTCATTCTCAAGCTGTCTCTGAGACCCATTAATGACTGCACAGGTCTTTGGACTACATTGAGTAACAAGTTGTAACAGTTGCTAGCCAAATAACATGAAAGCAGTACTGAGCCTTTGGTCTGAATTTTTTCACTTCCATAAACACAAGCTTTGCACTACTAGCCACATTGAGTTGTTCACCAGCTCTTACTTTAGCAAATGTGCCTGCTGACATAACATTACACTACAAACCAGTGTCTGTTTTGAGCTCAGTGGATTTACCATTGATCTGTACAGTACAAAATACTTTGTTCTTTGCCAGCAAATTCCCTGCATCAACCTTTTCACTAATTACTGACACACCATATACACAGAAAGTAGAATTGCAGCTCTTGTGACAGTTAACTATAAAGCTATATTTGGTTTTGCTGATTCACACTTATACTGCACTAAGAATGCTCCTTTCTTACAACTTGCTGGAAAACTATGTGGTTTCTCCGGAAAACCCACAGGGCTATGGTTGCCATGTGCCTAGGCGTCTTTCTGTTTGCCATGTGTTGCATGCTGGCTACATTTGCTCTGGAGCCTGCCGAAACCATGCTCTTATCACTTGCAAGCATACTTGTTTGCCTTTCTGTAACTTCATGGATTTGACAAATCTCAGTTGCTTTGCTTAGCATTAAATCACTAACATAAAGCAAAATCTTTCTCATGGCAGCGCCATTAAAACCACACACAAGCCTGCCCTTTATCAACTTGTCTTTTTAGTATCCAAACCGACACATTCTAGCTTTGTTCCTCAGGTCAGTAATATAAGCTGCAAAAGTTTCCCCTGGTTTCTTATCTCCTGTGTAAAACAAATGCCCCTTTAATGTAATATTTGTCTGTAGGTTACACATTTCTCTGAATCTGTGCTTCAAACACTCGGGGTTTTCCCTTGATTATGCTTATACAATGATATGGTGGTTTTCACCTTCTCCCTCATATACTGCTGGTGCATACACAAATGAACACTCTCTTTCAATGGCCTCTGACTGAGCTAGGTTTAACAAAATGAATGCCCTGATGCATGCATCTTTGTCAGAATTAGCTGTTAGTATAAAAATATCATACTCTTGCTCAAATATTCTCCAGTTCTCTGCAATATTCTGATCAAATACAAGTGGTAAGGGCTTTCAAAATCTGTCTGCCATATTAACACATACCAGTGAAGGGTTTTGCAAATATGCATGAACACACACGTATGTATATACCAGAAATGTATACCAGTATTTGTAACTATGCCCAATAGTACAACAAACCACTTAATAACTGAACTTTGTGAAATAAGTCTCTTGTGCACTGTAATACTCTTGATATTACTGTACTGCAAGAAATCACCTTTTATCAGTGTAAGAAACATTTCAAAATAACTGCACTGTGTGAATGAACTGGGCAGAAGAAGCTCAGAGTAAGAAACATTTCGAAGTAACTGCACTTTGTGAAGTAACAGTACACTGCACACTGAAACTTCTCCAAAATGGCAGTACTTTGCTAGATAATTCTTTACAATGCAAGAAACACACTGTGATGGCGGCACTTTGCAAATAGACCCACCCAGCACAAGAAACCTTTCAAAATTGCTGCACTTTGACTGTACATCACAAAATAGTTATACTTTGCACACAAATAAACTAGTAATAAGCACACACTGTAAGCACTTTTACACACTTTTGAGATACATTGAATAACTCTAGTTATGCCCTGAATACAATACGAAGTAGTAGTTATGTCAAAATAGAGCACTTTGCCAAAAAACATGCAGTCGCCTTGCTTTATTTATGCTTATTGTGCACTTTTTGCCCTTATTATAGTTATTTTGCTCATTTAATCTCTTTTCATGCCCATTATACTTTTCTTGTGCTCATTTTACTCTAAACATGCCCGTTTTGCTTTAAACATGCTCATTTTGCAATTCTGAGGTAATTACAAACCACTTATGTACTTTTCTGATGCTCATATTATCAACTATCTTATTTTTAAACATTTTGTTAATCAATAAATCTTTTCTGCATCCCGCTAATTTAATAATGCAGTTTGTGCCCTTGTAATGCTCTGTTTCATCTTTTTTTATAAAATAAACAGTTTGTCCAAGTTTTCATTACCTTTGATTTTTTTCTGGCTCTTTTTTGTGCTCATATCTATTAGTTTACCTTCACTGTTAACTCTGCACCTTGTAGCTCTGGAAAGCAGTCTCCAAAATCCCACTTCTGACACCATGTCACTCGTCTAGCCAGGATGTAATAGATGAGATTTTATGGGTTCTGTTCAAACAGCTTTATGTACAAATACATAAGGATTGAGGCTTAATAACCTTACCTTAGATAAACTTATATACAAACTAACTATTACACTCATACATGCTTACTCTCTGGCTGCACTCAAAAATGGCACCAAAGCTAGCATGTGCTTGCTATTTATATGCACGTTCAGTCCTTGAAATGCTTCTTAAAGATACAGTACACATGGTCTGTTCTACAAGTTAGGAACTGTTCCAAGGCAAATTTCTTGTCATTAAGTGATGGTTTATTAAAACTTATGGCAGAAATCAGGAAGGGTAATTCCCATAAAGATAAAAATTCCCTCATCAAAGTAAATAGGCACCTAAGAGGGCTAATTAGGTCAAGCAAAGCTAACTTTGAGGTTAAGATATCCTCCAGATTAAAGATAGCCATAATGCCTTCTACAGCTATGTCAGAAGCCTCAAGGGCAGCACATAGCAATGTACTGAACTGATTGTTAAAGATGTCACATTCACTGAGCCTGATGATATAGTGAACTTGTTAGCAGACAAATTTAAGTTACAACTTTAACCCACTCTCATCCCCAATCACTCACAATAATACCCTCAAACATAACCCCTCCAACTATAAAAAGGGAACATATATGAGCTGCACTCATGAAAGCCAAGAACACAGCCTCAATGGCCCTCAATAACATCCCAGATGCCTCCTGAATAGTCTAAGATACAACTTATCATGAATCCTGGAGTCATTATTTAATCATAGTCTTAAAACAAGATTTTTGTCATGTGAATGTAGGACTGAGATGATCATCAACTGTCATAAGGGATGACCTTCAACATATCATGGAAACTTCAGACCCATTAGTCTGACTAGACTTATTTGCAAAGCCATGGAAAGAATTATTATGGAAATTATCAACAAAGACATAGGATACCTCCAGACACTGGATTCTTCACAGTTTAGCTTTTTCAAAGGAAGGTCATGCTTACTGTATCTGGTGGACTTATTTGACAAAGTCACTAAGGCAATGAATGAGGAGAAAGTGGTGCATCTGCCTACCTAGATCTGACTAAGTCATTTGATACAATACCCCTCTTGAGCATTGTCAACAAAATTATAGAACTAGGAATAAACCATTTTCTAACATGCTGGATAGCTAGTTGGCACACTGATAGGACTCAGGTGGTTGGAATCAGTAAGGCCACCTCCACAAAGTGGACAATCAGCAGTGGAGTACCCTATTGCTCTGTGCTAGAGTCACTCCTCTTGGGCATTTACTTCTCAGATGACAAAGCTAATGTCAAAGGCCTATGGCTAACCAAATTTGCAGATGATTGCAAATTGGGAGCAGTCATTGAATCCCATCAAGATAAGAACACCCTTCAGAAAGGTCTAATACATACAAACACTTGGTTCCAAAGCCATGGCTTGAAACTCAGCAGCAACAAGTGTATTATAGTACCTTTTGGGAAATCAGCCACTGTGGGTAACTATGTCATCAATAAAACACTCTTAAAAGTCGGCTTAAAACTCTCAATGCTAAGAAATGCATTATAGTACCTTTTGTGAAATCAGACACTGTGGGTAACTATGTCATTAATAAAACACCCTTAAAAGTGATTCACTAGTCAGGAATCTGGGAACTCATATAGATAGTAACCTAGCCTTCTACTAACATGTGTCCAAGGTAGTAAGAAAATCCTTCCATGTTGCCCAACTTATAAGCAGGGGTATAGCATCTAGGTTTAGAGAGGTCATCATACCACTATACTCGGCCCTCATTAGGCCTGTCATAGAGTATAAAGCCCCCTTTAGTATGTATCTGACCAGACAAATGTAGCAACTAGAATGTCCACAAAGGTTTCTTACAAAAAATACAGGGAGTAGATACAACATCCTATGTCGATCATCTCAAAACTGAGTCTCTATACTCAGTGTCATACAGACTTCTGAGAGGTGATCTTGCTTGGCATACAAGGCATCCCTGGACACTGTTTTGATGAAACTATTGCACATCTGCAAAACAAACAGCATCAGAACTACTAGATTAAAAGACCTAAATGTTGCTTGCAACTTAAATAGAGAAACAGAAATGTTTTTCAGAGAATTCCCATTCAGTGGAACAAGTTACCCATCCATGTGAAGCAGAGTTTCTCCCTATCCCTATTTAATCACAGCTTGAACCAATGGATAGGTAATCAGAAATTCACATCTGGTTTGGTTCCTATGTCCCTGATGGACAGAGGCAGTCAATAAAATCACCCCCCTATAAATCAAATTTGTGGGTCACATTTGGGTTGCATAGCTAAGTTTTTAAGGGTCCCAATGGTCATTAGCCTAGTATATATCTATCAGCCTATGTTATGGACTCCATTTTTCCTTTTCTGTGCATAGAGAAAATTGAGATATAGTAGGCATGTCCAAACATTCATAAGGCTGGCTTGGCTCAGAGACAGTCTGAACAACTCATCCACAGCTATGTGAGGTTTATTTACATGAGCCTATTGACATACATGCTCATGTATTAGGGCAGTTCATAGAAATATGCAAAACTCAACTTACTTTGTATATAAAATACATAAGGACAACTGATTTTACATAAATAACTTTAATTCTGACTTATTTAGTTGTGATGAGTTGAGTTAGATGGCAAATATTTTGGAAAAACTTTAAGTTTCTCAAGTAAAATAAAAATAACAATATAGTTATAAATTTTATGCAAAAAGTACACATTCAATTTATGCAACAATTATTACTAGGAGAAATGTTTTTTTTCATCGATGTGATGGTTAGATGCAGCTGATTGGTGTTAATGCTGATGACATGAGTGTAATTTATAAATGGGAATTCATGACAGTATATTACTTGAAATGTATGGAGAAGGATTACTGATGGCAACGTGAAAGAAAAGTATTTGCAATACTTTTTTGTACTTGTAAATTATGCTATCTGGGATATTATCAACACAAGAACAGAGAAGACTCACCTTATAGAGCTGTGGTAGCAAGTGGAGGTTCTCTTACTGAAGCCACAACCATTTACCTTGATTACTTGCTGAAACCTCTAGCAGAAAAGAATAAGTCATACATAAGAGATTCAATGAATTTGTTGAAGAAAATAAAAAACATTACAGTGGAAGCTGACAGTATTTTATTAACTATTGATGTGGAATCCTTGTACACAGTGCTCCCTCACAATTACTGTATAACAGCAGTTATGGAGTCTTTTAAGAAACATAATCAGGGTACAAAGGCACAACTGCAAAAGTTAAGTAAGCTCATTAATCTTGTACTGGACTTCAATTTTGTTACTTTCAATGGCAAACACTACAAACAAAAAACTGGTATAGCTCCCAGCATAGCTAACATAGCCCTGGGCAAATGGGAGGAGGACTTTGTGTTAAACACAGGCTACATGCAGCATATCACATGCTATTTATGTTTTATTGATGACATCTTTATTGTGTGGGAAGGTGACACCTTGCAGCTTGGAGATTTTATCACTTACCTCAATCAAACAACCCCCCTTCCTGAAGTTTACCTCTTCCCATAGCTGTACTTCAACCACTTTCTTAGATATGCAGATTTCCAAGGACACCAACAATAACAGAATCACCACTGATCTGTTCAGAAAACCAACGATGGTTAACTTATTACTCCACTGTAAAAGTCTACATCCTACAAAAACCAAGTATAATATAGTGAAGTCCCAAGGCTATAGATTAGCTAGAATTACCACAGAGATGGAACCATGTTTGAGAAACCTGAACAACTTAGAGAATGATTTTCTAGTGAGAGGCTATGAAAGCCAGATGTTAAAAAACATCCTGGAACCCATTATAGAACTGAAAAGGACTGAAGCACCTTCACTCAACCTCCCCAGTAGAAAAATGTTAAGTAATTCCACAGAGAATACCAAATGCAAAAATAGCTGCATCCTGACATGCACTTTGGATTATCACAGTATCAAAAATATTATTGAAGAAAACTGGGACATTGTCACAGGAAACCCTTTACTGATTAACATCTTAGGTGAAGTCCCATCATTTGTTTATAGGAAGGCCAGGAACATTAGAAGTTTTGTTGAATTTAAACCTAGACCATATGAGAAAAGCACTAAACGTTGTGAAACTAATTGTACATTTTGTATATTTATACAGCAAGGTGATAGTTTTTATTGCCCTTATTTAAAGAAGATCATTAAAACCAGTGCAGGGGTGACTGTAACACTACAAAAGTAATTTACAGGGCACAGTGCAATGAATGTGATGCATTATATGTGGGCAAGACTGTAAATAAACTCAAGCATATGATTTCATGTCATCTGTCAGAAATCCGCTCTGGATGTAAAAATAATGCACTAGCCAAACACCTTTCTCTTCATAAAAGACACACAGGTTTTAAGTTGCAGATCCTGGATCGCATAGACATGAGTGATCTTGAAGGAGACATCCTGAATATTCTGGAGAAACATGAACTCGTGGCAATTAAAGCTGAACTCTTTTAGGAAGCCTGGACTAAACTACTACTGTTCAATTAAAAGTGCACTGGAACTTAGAAAATTGCCACATTGTTTACATGACTAATTGTATTTTATTTTATTTTATTCTACAAATTGGTTTTAAATACCATTTTAAATCAGTTGAAATGTAAGTGTATATTTTGTTTCCATCATCATACATAAATTTTTTCTTATTTTTATTTTTTTCAGTTTATATACTGTTTCCACTTTATTCAAAATGATGTGTAATAACAATACTAACTAATTATACAATTATGTATATTTTTATAGATTGTTTTTAAGGTTCTTGTACACAGACCTGAAGAAGTCTAGAAGGACGAAAGCGATCTTTGTTAACAATAGGTTATGAAAATAGAAATTGATTTTTACATGCAAAATGTATATGTATATATTTATATATATTTTTTGATTGCCAAATGAACTAAGGTTGATATTTCCAGCCATGTAGTATATTGTCTTGGATAAAATCACAGACTTAATAATCTACTTAATGATCTGGTTAAATAAGAGGTACCACATCATTATAAATTTTATTTAAAGTACATAAGGGTTATATATTATTATGACAGGTACTAAGTAGGGCAGGACCAGCTCGAATGTGACACTGATGGGGGAAGGGATGTGAATTTAACATGTGTACCAATAACACTTTGTTTTACAGCAGAATAAATCACTCCATTGCCTGATAAAAAAAAAAAAAAAATATATATATATATATATATATATATATATATATATATATATATATATATATATATATATATATATATATATATATATATATATATATATATATATATATATATATATATATATATATATTTAGAAAGCTTGCAAGGAAATTATTACTCTATTTTTGTTTTACTTGGATCGCTTGTCTGTGTACTTAATAAAGGATTTTCGACTGGAAACAGACTGCCTGCCTTGCTTGGATTACTTTTGAATACTTAGTAATGCTGTACAATTATATATTTTCTATTATTATTTTTTGTTTTGTTTTGACTTAAGACGAGTTTAAGTTCGCTACTTCTACTACTATTGTCTGATCTGATTAATATACAGTGATTAACTAGAAATATATGGACTGAAAATCTTCCACACAGAGAAGTTTCTTACACTGTTTTGTTTTTGGACCCACTACACTTTAGTGGGTTGTTTTGAGACTTTGGGGATACCACAGAGATTACTTGTTTTATTAGTACTGCTGACTTAATTACAGCTATCCTGTAATGGTCTCTGTCACTTTAAAACCACTGTTTTATTCTGGTGGTACAATTATCACTCAGCCTTCAAAATAAACAGCCTTATAAGCCATACCCCCTTGCTGTGCTTAACAACAACCGTGCTTAACAACCAGATGTAAAAAAGCAGTGTAACCAAAAAAGCAGTTATAAGTGATGTCTTTTTAAGAAGTAAACCACAAATGCTTCCGCCAGACCTGCTAAAAGTATTAGAGCACCGCAAGTAAAGTTTACTTTAACAGGCCCCAATAGACGCTATCTAACACAATGTTGCCTTAATAATACAGAGATGCTAGCAAAGCATTCTTACAAAAGCAAATACCACAAATCAAAATAATTCATTCATTGAAAGTCGTATTCAGGATCCACTTCTACAACATATACGATACACAGCAGTGACTGCAAGAGTTACACTCATCAACACCGGAAAACACTGTAAAAAAATAAAACTTAAAACAGTAAATGAAATACAGGCATTTTTTAATTTACATTCACATTCACAAGGAAAGACAATTGCCATATTAAACTACAAAATGAAGCACTATAAATTAAACATTTCTTTACCTAAATAAATTGAATGTGTACAGGAGCCGGTCCATCCTCAAACTGAGCAAAAAGCTCATGATCTCCAAAATCTATACTCGCCATGTTGCTCTTACTGACTGGTCGAGCAATCCATGAGTGCACAAATAAAATAGAGGAATCGTGCAGCAGGTAAAATCTCCAAATATCAGCAAAAAGAAAGGAAATACCTGCTGCTGGACCATCTATTTATTGGAGGAAAACAAAATAAAATAAAGTTGGGAGTGGAGGTTTTACACAAGTGGTGGCTTGGATTGTAAGAATCCGATTGGCTGCCACCTCTTGCTTTATCAACCACTTTTTAATCAGATTTTCACATAAAAGTTTGATGTGACCTTAATGCAAAAATATGCTGAATCGTAACTATATAAGGTAAATTACAAGATCAGTTACGATTTCAGCGTGTTTTGCATTAAGCTCAACTACAAATCTCCTCTAGAGTTTCTCTCGATGGTGGAAGGAACTCGGGAGTAATAGCTTGCGATTCATTTCTTCTCATGGTGCATTCGAAGGTAAACACAGAGGCTCCATGAGAAGGTCTGTAGGGTTAATGAGTTAAGTCCTCCCTAGGAAAAAGCAAATAGTTAGTTACACACACACAATCATGTTCTTCACCATCCTCAGCAGTAGGCAACAGAGATGCAGGATTTAGAACAGGACAGAGGATCAGAGAAATAGATGGATCAGAAAGAAGGTTAAGTTCATATCTTGTTAGACATGCAGTCGAGAGTGATTGAGTTTTCATTTTAAGCAAAAGAGATGATACAGAATGAGGGACACCTGCTGTGAGATCATTCCCAAGCACCAACGATTGTTCCAGATTAACTAGAATGGCAGCAGCGGCAACTGCTCTTAAACAAGGTGGAAACCCTTTTGCAACAGAATCGAGTGCTGTGCTGTGACAGCCAATGGACAATAGCTGTCCCCATGCTTTTTTGCAAGTACTCCTTGAGCAAATCCGTTTCTTTCATAACAAAATAAAATAAAAGGTTTATTATAATCTGGTAACCCCAAAGCTGGGGCAGTAGCTAAAGCTTGCTTCAAGTTCTGAAATGAATTATCCTCTTCGCTATTCCAAAGGAAAGGCTCTGGTGTATCCTGCGTTAAAAGATTTGTCAACCATCTGGCAATTTCTGCGTAGTTAGGGATACACTGTCTGTAGTATCCTGTCATACCTAGGAAAGACCTAAGCTGTCTCTGAGTAGTCAGATGTGGGGCCTTAGATATTGCATCAATACGAGATGGTAACACTTGCCTGCTACCCTGGGATATTAAATGACCGAGATAACGTACCTGAGATGACCACAGTTGTAGTTTTTCTCTAGACACTTTGTGTCCCTTTTCTGCAAGGATAGTCAAAAGATGCAAGGTATCCTGCTGACCTTGCTGAAAGGCATCTGATGCTATTAGTAAATAATCTACATATTGTACTAACACAGACACACCTGAAAATGTTACATTCTCCAAATCTTTTTTTAGAATTTGAGAAAATAATAAAGGCAAGTCAGTATATCCTTGTGGCAACCATGCCCATGTATATTGCTGCCCCTGATAAGTAAAAGCAAACAGAAACTGACTGACAGGGTGAGTAGGTATAGAAAAGAATGCTGAACATAAATCTATCACAGAAAAGTAACTAGCTGTAGGCGGTATGCAACTCAGTATTGTTGCTGGATTTGGAACAAAAGGAAAAGTAGGTAGTACTGCATTATTTAGAGCCCTCAAGTCTTGGACAAATCTATAAGTATCTTTTCCTGGCTTTTTCACTGAAAAAAATCAAAATATTACAAGGGCTTTTAGCTTGTATTATTTTTTATTGCTGTATTAGACACTGAATTACAGGTTTGAATCCCTGGAATGCTTCTGGCTTTAGTGGATATTGTGGGTGTGGTTTTGATGGATTTAATTTTATTTTTACTGGTTCTGCTGATTTTAATATAACTACTTCATTTGCATGCTAAGCCCACAAGTTGGCAGGTACCTGCTGTAGTAACTCTTCATCTGCCTGTATGCTTCCAGCAGGCTGTTTCTCAGCTTCTGCTAAAACTGCCAATACTTCACCCTCAGATTTTGTTGGAACATTTAGATGCACCCCTTCAGTGGCACAGTAAATAGTACAACCCAGCTTACATAACAAATCTCTTCCTAGTAGGTTTACTGGTGAAGTAGTACTCACAAGAAAAGAATGCTTTTCTTCAATCGGACCTAAAGAAATGGGGATGGGTTCTGAAACAGGATACATAACCATAGTATTTGTTACTCCAACTGCCTTTACTTTATGCTCTGATACTGGTATTTGACTATCTGAAGTAATTTTTAGCACTGACCTAGTAGCTCCAGTGTCCACCAGAAATGGGGTTTTCTTTGAATTTATTTTCATCTTAATGTAGGGCCCATTTTGATCTATTGGCAGTAGAGGGTTAAGATTCACTTCTATTTTATTTTTTTGACATAGTCAGTATGGAGCTTCCTGACTCCTTCCAATCTGAGGAGGTGGTGGAGGAGAAACTCCATTATTATAATTTGGTTGCCACTCAGTCCAAGTGTCTTGGACTCTTTGCATTTGCATGTGTGGGCACTCCTCTCTCCAATGTCCTGCTTCTCCACAATTAAAGCAAGATGTATTAGATGAAGCTGGAGGGGCACTGCCAGCTCGTTGTTGCCAACCAGCTGCACCTTATTCCCCCTGACCAGCACTTTTGCTAAATCCTCTAGCAATTCCTCTACCCCTTCCCCTGCTTCTACCTTGACCCTTTGGGTTTTCCAGCTGTCAAATTTGTAAAGTTAACAGCTTATCCTCAGTATACTTCCTTCATTTTTCCTGATACTCTGTACAGTGATTTTCAGCACTTAATACTCTAAGTCCTTTGCTTGCCAGTCTATGAGCACTTGCTTTATTTGATTTTGTACAGGGGCTTGCAGACCCTGCACTAAGGCTGCTGCAATAGCTGGCTTAGCTTGCTCTTCTGTGTCTGGTATTCCTGAATGTCTAGCAAATACTGTTTTAAGGTGACTTAAATAGTCTGCAGGGGCTTCCCCTTTATTTTGTTTACATGCCTGTATTTTAGACCAATCAGTCCTAACTTGACACACATATGTAATCTTGTTTAACAACGCTGTTTGTTTATCTGTTAATGCATTCCCTATTAGAGTGAAATCTGTTATTTCAGACTTTTCCAGTAACTGCTTTCTTATTTCATCTGAAGTAACTATCCTCAGCAATTGATTTAAATCTGTCAAAGTAGGATCATAACATTCTATTATACTTTTTAATTATTCTTTGAATTTTAATGGATCATCTCTAATATTTGGAAATTTTTTAGACATAGTATCCAAATCAGCAGGGGTCCAAGGATGATGAACAAGTTCCCTATTGTTAACCTCCAAAATTTCCCTGAGAAGTGCCAACAGATCCCCTCCAGAGGTTGTAATCTCTTGTTGTACCATGTCATGGGAAGTAGAAGCTATCTGAGAAGGATAGGAAGAATAACCCCCATGACTGCAGATGCCTGATCAGAAGATGAAGATTGAACAGGGGAATCAGTCTGAGATATACCAGTATGATGCAAACTGGGTGTCCAATGGACAAGTAGACCGAAAGGTAAGGGTCTGAAAAACAACAGAGTCTTGTACAGGAGGTGCCCTTACTGCTGCATATGGGGTGGGTGTGTAGTGGCTACTGGTGGATTATCATCCTCTTCAGAAGTTTCTGCTTTTTGGCCATCCTCAGTTTGTTCCATACCTGCTAAGACAGGATAAAGGGATCCCTTTTTACTGGTCTGTACTGCCTTTTTAACCTCTTTACTTGTTGCAACAATTTCTTATTAACATCCTGCAACCCTCTTAATGCTAACTCCTTTTCCCTTTTAAGTGCTTCACTGTACCAAGAATAAAATGCTGTCATTTGTTCCCCACTTACTTTTATTTTCTTTTCTTCCAAAAATGCCTTTCAATGTAAGCAATTTAGTCTTATCATAAGTTCAATTTAATGGAAATACCCTATCAGCACAATTTTTAGTAAGCTGAAAAAAGCCATGCAGATATTTACAACTTTCCTTCCCATAATTAAAATACATAAAATATTCAGGTGTTCCCTTTTCAGGGATTTGATCTTGCTTGGTTATCTTTGCTCTCATTTTTCTAATTTTATAAATCAGTAATAATAAAAATGTTAGGCTTACCTTACAACGTGGATCCTGGCAGTTCCAAAGACGTAAAATAACTGCAGTAATCCACACACCATACAGGGAGGGAAAGGTGGGAAGTCTGTCGGTGTGCAGCAACAGAGGAGAAGTTTTGATCAGCCTTTTCCCACAGCACCCCTTTGCTTTTGTCCCTGAGTGAGCTCAAACGTTACAGCTTCAGTATTGTGGTCAGGATAACAGGGTGGATAGGTACTGTGTCCAGAACTGACCTCTCTTTCAGACCTGTTGGCACTTTCACACAATCACACTAAGTCCCAGTGTGCTTTTGGGCTCATGAATTTATTTTAACAATGCATACCTCTATGTCCTATCATGTGGTAGGCTCATGAATTTGTTTTAACAGTATATAGTCTATGTCCCAATCATGCTATGGGCTCATGAACTTGTATAGTCTACATCCCAATCATGTGGTGGGCTCATGAACTTGTTTTAACTTTACAGTCTATGTCCCAATCATGCAATGGGCTCATGAACTTGTTTTAACTTTACAGTCTACGGCCCAATCATACGGTGGGCTCATGAACTTGTTTTAACTTTATTTTTAGCTTTTAACTTTTTCTTTTCTTTTTCTCATACATTCATACATTGGCAGAATAAAAACATCTCTCATACTTGCCTTTCATTCCTGAGGGTACCTCCCTCGACACAAGGCACCTCCTTGTGTTAATTTGTCCTTTACTGTATGTGCATATACATTTATTATACTCATTTACTGTGGGGTCCTCCCACTATTACTTGTATATCTTACAACCACTCAGACAAACAAAAACACAGTCATGCACTTATACTACAAACATAGTCATGCACTTACATTTACTAAAATTGTCAAAAAAAAGAAAGAAGATTGAAGAAAAAACCCCACAAACCAACTCTTTTCCCCATACAAAACAATTTCCCTGCCAAGGTTAGCATGTTTGCACACTCTGAATTGCTGCACATATGAGTCTCTGACTATTCCATACAAAGCAGTGTGGAATTCACAGAAAATCTTTGATCGACCCTATTCCAGAACTGCCCTGCAGCGATACCAAAGTTCAGATTTGAGTCATGGCACCAAATTGTTATAGTCATAAATAAATAACATTAAGAATTTATCTTATATGCCTTTAGTCAGGAACAACACTTCAGGATGTGCAAACAGAAATTTTATTTTTACAGTGCTGGGAGTTAGTCTTCATAGCCCTTGATGAAGGATTCTCAACTTATATACAAAAACTGTAATTTTATGCATTTTCTTATGAAACTGCTCATGCAATTTCATTATGTTATAATGACTGTTTCCTATAGAAAACGTTGCAAATGTCCTCATCCCTCCTGATTTTCACCTCAGACTTCAAGTGAACACATGATTCACCTGCTTTCAAGGGGTCTTGTTTCTGACCTTGGATGTTTCAAACCTGCCATAGCAACAATGCACTCCTAGCCTGGAGGAGTCAGGCTAACAAATTCCTTTTTGTAATAACTACATGCCTCACTTCCTGCAACACGTACTATTCTCTCTCATTACGTACTAAAAAAATGCAGTTTGAAAAGAACAATAATACTGTAGCTTATGAAGCTGTATTTTTCCCAGCCCTGCATACAAATGATATGTGTTTTTTTAACAATCATATTATAGCATCATTAATAAACTAAAATTAATATACATTTTTATAAGCTGATCTTGTCCCTTAACAGTTTTATTTTTAGGAAGCAGAAGCAAAACTTGGAAGCCTGTATTCAAACTTAGAAAGGAGGATTCCTTTGCCAATGACTGATCTGGCTGGTTGGGATAGAAAAGGGGATATCTTTTTGGTCCAAAAGAGGAGGAAGTTTAGTTTGTCTCTCAGTTTGCAGAAATGGAAGTTTAGTGACTGATCAAGTCATAATCCTACCTATTTGAAGGTGTAGACTGTCTCTATGGAAAGGTTGTGTAAGTCAACAATAGCTAAAGATATAAATACACAATGTCACTTTCAAAAAGTGTATTAAATGGAAAGTACTTTGAAAATTCTTTAAATACACAAAGGTTTTCACTTGTGTTTCCAAAAACTGTCTTCTGACAGGCTGATTTCAAGATCACTATGGGAAAAAGTAGATACTTTTAAGGGGTATTACCAAGAATTTGTTTTTGTCATGCAGATTTCTAGATCACCATCAACAGTCAATACATTTAAGAAGTATTACCAAGAGTATATCTTTTGACAGACAGATCTCTATATTACTAAGGGTAATAATACATAGTTTTAGGGAGTATTACCAAGAACTCTATAATGAAGAGTGGAATATGTTGATAGGGATATATATACATACACATATATATATATATATATATATATATATATATATATATGTATATGTATGTATATATATATATATATATATATATATATATATATACATGCACACACGTGTGTGTATCTTAGAGCATGTTCAAAGCTTGCTTTTGATATAATTGACCACTTTCTGCTCCTTCACTCCCTCGAGGTAATCAGTGTTAGCCCCAACACTGTTACCTGGCTCCAACATTTAACAAATAGGTATTTCAGAGTCAATTTAGATCCATCCCTATCAGCATCAGTGCCCCTTACCAGCGAAGTACCCCCAGAGATCCATACACTCCACTCATTTGCTTTCAGTCTTTTATTGACAAGCTGCCCACTGATTTTCCCTTCCTATTACTCTTTATACAGATTATATTGTTATTTTATAATCCAGTCCCTCACATTCAACTATTCAAACCCAGCTTCAGTCTGACCTTCATGCCCTTAATTTGTGGCCAAACAATCATAAGCTACTCCTAAACCTCTCTAAAACAAAAGTTATGATGTGGCTAGACCAGTCACTTATCTTCCAAAGCCATATTAAAAACAACAAGAAAAAAATCAGTTGTGTTTTATTCTGGTCCTGGAAAATATCTTCCTTTCCCTCAGGAACAGCTAGAGCTGCAATAGGCAAAGGAGTATTCCTTGCTCAGCTTAAATACAGGCTCTCCATCCCAGCCACAGCCTCTAAAAAAACTCAACCACTCTACAGTCCATTGAAAACAAAATCTGCTGATTAATTTTCAATTTCTCTCCTTGGGAATGCAACTGGATCATCCTCTCCAAGGGTAAATGGCTACCAGTCTCCTACAGAGTTGAGGTACTCATAGGTCTCTGTTTTCAACCTATTTCTGCCAGGTCTCTTTCCACCTCTTGCAGTCAAACTTTATAATAAAGCCACTCCCTACAACCTCCACAACCTCTCCCAATTACCCTTCCCACTCCATAGACCCCAAATCGAACTGCACTGTACCAAACATCCCTTCTCCATTCTTGCAACCAGAACTCTGGCAATCCCTCCTCTTTCATCTTAAAGAAGTCTATTCTTTCCCCACCTTCAACTCACAAAACACCTTTATCAAAAATCTGACTGAAATTGCTTTTCCATTGGATATCTTTCTCTGCTGCTGCTTCCTCTCATATTTACTGCTAAAATTAATTCATATTTGATTTTCTAGTCTGCTAATATTATTTACATACTGCATCAAATGTCTATGGGATTATCTACCTCCTGTGATTACTATGTGCTTTGTAAATTTGTTCTATTTTTTTGTGCATGACTCTTTTCATGCTGTGCCTGCAAATATTCTATAGTGATCAGTGTACTACCCCAGTAAACAAACTAAACTACAATAAAGTAAAATGTGTGTGTGTGTTTGTGATTGCATGTTTTGGAATACTAATGACCTGTTACTATATCACAACAATGTTCAGCAGAGCAGGAGGAAATACTCAGTTTAATTTCTCCAAGTCTTTTTGGTTTCTAAAACCATGACGGGAGCAGACCCCATTGCTAAGTAGAAGAATTATTAAACTCCATGAAATTAGTATTGTTTCCATTTGTGATGTTAGCCAAAAGTGCTCTTCACAGCAATGTGCCCAGAAATTACTCCTGCAATTCATATTGAGTTACATGTATTGGTAACATATCTAAATAAGACTGTAAATTATTTTTTATGAGACCCATTGCTCCTACTACTACTACTAGTGGAACTGTCTGGGTATACTTCTTCTACATTGCCCTTATTTCTGCCTGCAAATCCTAGTATTTTATGACCGTGTGTCTGTCTATATGTAAGACCCTATAATCACTGGCTGTAGCAATTTCAGTGATCAGTGCTACTTTTGTCTTCTTTTCATGGACTACTATATCTGGTTTTCTCACATCTGTTTTTTTTTCAGCTGTTGGTAATAACTGAATATGATTAAACAAATCTCAAATAAACAACTCTGCGAGTACACCAATAAGTACTGCCACCTAAAACGAGTGGATAATAATAATGAAGCTATTCAGCAAGTGTGACAAACTCACGACTTTATTAATACAAATAACGGCTTAAAAAACAGGTACTAAAAAAAAAATGAACCTGTATATTAACATGAGTTGAGCGCTTTCACCCAGTATATCCGTGCTTCATCAGAACAAATTCACTGTTTACATAGTAAGCTATTTTATGCCTTTCTTGGAGCCAAACTAGAATATGAAAATTTAAAGTGACCCTAACACAATTCACAACTTTTGCACCAATGTCCATAAATGTTCATTCAAATGCCTTTCTATGAAAAAGACATATACAAAAATGTTATGAAGTGTTAAATAGTGCTAAATTGAATATATGACACATAATATAACAGAGTTCATAGCTTAAAATGTCTAGACAAATATAATATATAAATATTGTGATGGTAAATGATGTAATCTGATAATGAATAATACGTTTTAAAATACAATAATAATAATAGATTTGTATAATAAATATAAATAGTCATCCTATTTCTAAAACCTAATAAATAAAATAAATAAATAGTGTTATAATTTTATAGTTTTTTGACTTTTAATTATAAAATGGATGATATTAAAAGATGTGACAACATCCCGAACTCGGATGACATAGAGTACAGGAATTTAAAGAATATAATTTTTTCATTAGGTAAAAAATTAAAAAGTATTAATGGTTTGAAAATAGACAATGTTTATTTATCAAGGAATATTGACATGAATATAGTTCCTATGGGCTTAAGATTTTTTAAGTTGCCTTTAGGTCTTGAATTGTCTAGAGAAACTAAGAAAGAATTTAATAGTTTTTTTTCACTACCCTCTTGTAGACCTTTCCTTTCACTCTTACTGGTACTCGTCTGTCACAAATCACTCCTGACACTCTTCTCCACCCACTCCATCCTGCCTGTACTCTCTTCTTCACCTCTCTTCCACACTCACCATTACTCTGAACTATTGATCCCAAGTATTTAAACTCATCCACCTTCGCCACTTCTACTCCTTGCATCCTCACCATTCCTCTATACATATACATATATAAATACATTTTCCCTACTGTTGAATGACTGTGCTGCATGATCTGTTTGAGAAAACATCACACATATCTCTAGCTCAGATGGCTTATTGGTAACTTGATGTGGCTATGGTGTGCAGGGTTCTGGGTTTGAGACTTGCAAGGGCTGTTTATTTTGTTGATGGGCAGAACAAAGGCAGTTGGATACAGAGTGATTAAGATATTTTTTAAGCAGTTGTAAGCGGGTTTGTGCGGATTTGAGTAGTGGTAAGCAATGCTAACTTCTGGTTAAATATGCTTACAGACAGCCTTAAAAGTGATTAGCACCACGCAAACAGGCTTAATCTTGCTTACTACTGCTTAAAAGTGCTTACTCCCTCTTACCCCATGCTAATTTCTTTTAAAGAAAAGAAAAAAATGGGTGATAGGAAAGTGGTGAAAAAGGGGGCATGCAGAGGGAAAGACAATAGGGAAAGAAGCTAGGGATGTGCAGGACGGGTGTAGGGAAGGTCCGTAGCTGTCCATCTCTTCTACAGCAACAGCTGTGCATATATACTGAATTTGGAGGTATATTTGGACAGTCAAACCCCTGAGACAGTGGTGAGGATAACAATAATGTGTTGTGAAGCCAATTAGACCAGATTACATGTGTCCAGTGGACACATGTGTAAAATGGACAGCTATGTATGGGGCAAAATTTTTTTGGGGAACAGATTGCCCTTTTTTTTAAGGTGAGAATAGGATGTTGGGGAAGGATAGTAGGTATATTTGGGGAAGTAGCTTGGGTAGGAAGACAGCAAGGTGGACAAGACAGCATACAGGGGCGGTATATGACACATGTGGAGTGTAAACACCTTGGACAGGGAGGGGTGTTTGGAAATTGGAAGCCCATGAGCCCCAAAATGGAAACAGTAGTGACTGAGGTCCCCACCCATGGGCAGTCACCACTGCACCTTCACGGCCCCAAAGGTGGCTATGCTGGGGGCTGTGCAGGAGGGGCAGGCTGACCCTCTAATTGCACCACACAGCCCTCAAGTTGGCATAGCAGATTTACAAACTCCTTTCGGAGCTCGCTAAGCGCCAAACCCTGGACCTGGCTTCAGGTGACAGGGTCCTGTCCTCACCCACTCCCACGGGGGGAGTGAGCCCCATCCCCTGAGGTGATTCTTCCCAAAGGTGGTGCAGGACCAGTGGATGAAGAGGTTCCAGGGTGGGTCCCAGATGTGCTTGGGCCTGGTGCCATGGCCAGATGAGGTGAGAGAGGTGGGTCTGCTGGGACCGTCCTTCCCAAATGTGCTATGGGGTTACAGTTTTAGAAAATATGTGGGTTAGTAATAGTCAACACAATCCAGGAATAGTTATAACAATATGCATAGATATTCCCATTAACCCAAAACACCAGATCTGGAACAGTTGCATAGCAAACAGAACACAAGCATATATGAAACCACAGTGGCCATTACAATGGCATGCAGGTTGCATTGATAGCAACAGACCACCAATGATAGTATTTTAACATGGAACATTAATAGAAACACAATTCAATATTTGTTGAACAATAGGGCATATGTCCCAAAAGTAGGTTTTGTGTAAAACATACCCATTGATTTGTGTGTTTAGATTATTGTTGCAGATATGGTGGGGGGGATGTCAATTAACAACTTGTATATTCTTGCAGAACTCACAACTTTAATGATCATTGCTCTAATCATTACTCTACAGGTATTATTACAATACCCCATGGCCTTGGTTTGGGCAGTGGTATGTTTGTACACAGTGTATACTTCAACTGTCTTATAGCTAAAGTTTGTTTCTCTTACCTGGTAGACCTGTGGAGGGAATGTTTGTTAACACTACCTGACTGTTTTTACACATATTCCCAGATTCCTAGCTATAAGCATACAGCTTACTAGTACTCCTGGGAATCGAACCATGGCTGTGTGTGCTAAAAATAAAACAATTTGCATTTCATCAGAGTGAGCTATTTAGAAAGTGTTGTCTCATTCTTTGGTGTTTTATGTCTAAGTCTCTCTTGGTTGCACAATCTGACCTTGTAATTGCAACATTCTTATACAGACATTCCTAGGCATATTTTTTTAAGTATCACAGTGTGAGAAACAGTTGACACAACAGTACTATTCACATACCAGATCTTGGTGAATGCAACATGTGAGGCTATACAATACCAGAGTAAACACAACCAGTCCAGGATTTAGAACTTTATTGCCAGGCAGTTACACTTTTATTTAAATATGACCTATATGGGTCTATTGCTGTCATATTGTCTGGTTTATTCAGTGGAAACCATACACATTTATTATACTGCCAGGTGACATTTTACTCCTTTATATTTATTTGGTATGACTACTACAAGCAGGATTGTTATTCACCAGCCTTGTGATGCAGCCTTTGCAACCTGATGGCATGGGCTTCCTGGTTCACAGCCCACTCAGCTGCAGCTGTAATGAAAATAGAGAAACATTGATGCATACCTATCCATCACATGCACAGGCTGGACTTTGGTAAACAATTATTGCTACAAATACTTACACACTGCTGGGACATCTCCCCTGTCTCTTGCTTCTTGGACCCACTGTTCCAAGAGCTCCCTCTTCCTCTGTTTCAAGTCAGTATAGCGGAGCTGGACCTGCTCACCAGTCCAAGGGATACCAGTAGCACTGGTGAGATCATGGGCGAGACTTTCCCAGGCTTCTGCTTTATATTAGGAGCCCTGATGCTGGTCCTGCAGCAGTCTCATGACATGTTTTTTTACCAGGAGTCCTACCATGACCTTGGACTCCTGTATGCCCTAGCACTGCGCCCGGAATTGCATGCCCTCTCCAACTCCTGCCATACTGCCTACAGTGGAGAGCTACAACCAGTTATGAGCTGTATTCCTGCCTGTGGGGTTTAAATATGGCTAATTTCCTACCCTTTGGCATGATTGGACAGTTTTGAAAAGGCTGAGCCAAGCTAAGCTACGGGCAAACCTGCTTAGCTAAGGTTGGCAGTGCTTAAAGGGGCAGGTTCAGTATTGCTTACCAATGGGCAAACCCACTTAGCTGGGCTGTCCATTGCTTAGTATTCATATGTACAAAATGCTTACACCCGGTCTACATAGCTGTGCAATGCTTAGCATTGCTTATGTTTTATTATATTGGTCTACCACCTGTATTGGATTGATTCATCATTCATTACATAATATTATATTTACTTACCTTCTCTGACATCCCAATGTGCTGTGATTAATTTATTCTGGTGTGACTATACTGTATGAGGCACTTGCGTTTATATGGGGATTTCACTACTTTATTACACTGACACCTCACATCTGGGCCTAATACACTACTCTGGTTGAGAAAAATCAGTTACTTCTTACATAAATATGCAAAAAATAAAATGTTTGATGTTTACACATACAAAATGGAATTGGCTTTGGTTTGGCTCAAACTGTGAATGACTACATGCAAGGGGTACACTCTAACAACTACACTATTGCACTTATGCTAATGCTGGATGTCTACTGCATTTTAACTTATCGTGCTGTTTCAGCTGGGCTAAGTGTAGGTAAGCAACGGGCACACCTGCACAACTACGCTTAAACTTTATTACATGTATAAAAAATGTATTTGTTGTGTTTTTTATTTGTACCTTCAGAATATCCATGCTAATGCTGAACCTGTTATTCTATCAACTTTCTGGTTTGTGGGACAATTGTCCCTCATGGCATTGTCCACATTCCTTACTCTGGCGGGTTGGGAGGTGTGCACTATGAGCTTATACTAAATATGTTATTCTATCAACTTTTAGCTTGGTAGGGACGATTGTCCCTTATGACTTTGATCAGATTTTTTACCATAGCTCTCAACCTTCCATCTCCAAAATGAGGAACACTAGCCCTTATAATGTGGAACAAATGGGCAAAATGTGGAACACATACTAATGGTGTACTAACAGCTTCAACTAGGAATGTCATGGAATGGTTTAAATATGCTCCCTTCACGTATAAAAAACATCTTTTAATGAATTATTATGATTTATTTCTATTTACCATGAACATCAATTAAAAATTTCCTAGTACTGAATGTGTGACAGACCCTTTCAATGTGGAACTTTGAGGAACATGAATTCTTTATGACCGCAAATGAAGTACATTCCTCATAATGAGGTACGCTTGAGAAGTATGTTTCTTACCCTAATGGGCTGGGGATGTTAGAAGCATTCTTGCTCATTTTAAATTGCTGGACAGCAATTCTGGAGTGCAGGGGGCATGTGCATTTCACCCCCTGTGCTCGTACATGTAGCAGTATCCATTTTACAGCACTGCAGCACGCCTTCGTACATATGTATGGCACTCTGCCGCTCTGATCAGGAATGGTCCCTGCCGTGCAGGAATAACTTATTCCTGCACGGCTGTTTGCTGAATATGGGGGATGGTTGCAAGTCTACTGATAAACAACATTTCTTTGATGGCCATCCTTGACTGATAAAGTGGTTGAGCTTCTGAATAACTGGATCTGTGTCTGTATGACTTCTAAGCTCAGATGTATGGAAGAAAAAATTCTCACTTCCATGACTTCAAAATCAGGTTTCTCATTTTCATGCTGTTCAGTGCTATATCTGGGCAATCTGGATAGTGTCAACAAGATAAAGAAGTTTGCCTTTCCTGTAGACAAGATTGAAATTATACTTCTGCAATTTGAGCATCAGGGGATGCAATCCAGGTGGAGCTGTATGCATAGGCTTTCTCAAAATAGTGATTAATTGTTGGTGATCCGTTTCTATTTGGATAGGTGTACCGTAATTATAATCATGGAACTTTGAACATGCAAATGACAATGTATTAAATTTTTAAAAGTAATCCACTTAAAACTCATATTTCAGCAATAATGCAATACCCCTCAGGTTTTCTGATATGCTATTGTCCATATTTATATGCTTGTAAAATCAAATTCTTGCTTGTGTAGTTATGGGAGAGTTGGTAAAAGAAACCTGTTAAATGCAAAAGCAAATATATATTTTTTTTCTAGACTTTGAAAACCTTAATGTTTTATATGGATCAAAAAGTACAAATGTTTTTTTCTCATAAATATTGTGCATTAGGTGAGCATTTTTTTCAAATAATTTTATTAATTTTAAGATATGTACAACATATACATATAAAGAAGCAAATTAAGATTAAAACAATGTACACAATAGGAATTTTTTGCAAATCATCAAAAAATGTGCTTTTTATTTAGCTATTAAAATCTCCAATCTGTCCCAACAAGAAGGTTTTTATAATACTGTTTTCAAAGCTTAACTTCTTTACTTCTTTTTCATTATTACATAGAATGGTGGGACTTTTTGACAGGCAACCATTCCAGTTATTAGTGAGGGTGAAACACAATGGTTAATTGACTTATTATAGGATAAAGCTCCACCTAGAGTGGCCTGTGTGGCATTGCTTTTCCTAGAGGACATGGGAGAACTTGGGTTTTCAGATTACTCTTTTTATATTCAAGCTATATAGTTAAAATGAGTATCTGTTTCTCCAGTACATATATCTGCTAAAGAAGTGTTGCAACTGGATACATGGAGTTCTCTTGGGCAAGATGACTTTTCATGTTGGTAATTTAACTGCAAAGAATGCCAAGAAGTTTTGTATTGGCCAACCAGTTAAGTCAGATCAATAATGTGTTCTGTTCTAAATTGTAATCAACCATAAATTGTAGGGATGCTATCATTCTTTTTACTGATAGAGAATGTAAATATGTAAAACCAGATTTAGAGGTTGAGACAAAAATCACTCTATTGAGCTACGTGCATCAGTTCATACAGAATCAGAAAATTGCTTACATGTGAGAAAACTAAGTAAAAAATGTTAGTTTGTCTGGCAGGGTGAAATATTGTATTATTGTGGATAACCTGGGCTGGGAAGAGGACATAAATGACAAGTAATCTATTACTGAGTAATATAAAGTATCGAGGAGTACAATGATCCAAACTTGACTCATTAAAAGCATCATGGGATAAGTATTTAAACTTTCAGTGCACCAACCAGCAATGTCTAATTATATGTTAAATTTTGATGTATGCAACTAAGTCTAACCAATCTGGAATATTTGCATGGCAGAATCTTATTGGTGTTTCTACATATCAGGTAGGTTGCGGAGATTGTCTCGCCAAACTTTTGTCAGTTGTTTGAGATGTGAACTGGGAGGTAGAGGTTCCTGATTGCACATTTTTGAGAGTTCCAGAAAATGGAATGCTTCAAGTAGGAATTACAACAACAGACAGAGGAACTGTTCTCCAGAACCTTAGTGCTGAGTCTTATCCCCTGTTTTTGTGGAAAAGGAAAGGAAAGTAATACACCGTAATACAACTGTAGCTTATTGGTACTGATTTTAATAAAACAATAACTAAGAACTAGAAAACAAAATATATACTAGGTTTTCAAAAGAATAAACCTTTCATAGCAGAGGTGTCTGAAGCAAAGGAATAATGCAGTTGAATTTAAGTGGCTTTCCTTACATTCTGATATCTTCCACCCCATTTTTTTTGAGTAGTTTTTCCTACCTAAACAACCAATGTCACAAATGGGGATAGGAACTTACATGGAACTTGGATTAAGGCATTTATTCAAAAACCTTATTCTTTTAAGATGAGAATCTAACTTGGTTGTTTGGTGACTAGGACAAAGCCAGTCCTAATTAATTAATCTAATGATCTGTGTAAACATAAAGATGCAGGAACACAAATGTAATGCACTTTCTTTATTGGATAACATAGGTTCTTCAATTACACAAGCTTGCAGGAGCCCTTCATCAGGAGTTATTAAGTTACTGATGTTAGATATAGTGCTTAAATATCCACTTGTGCCTAGAAAGGGAAGTAAAATAATTTATTTCTAATTAGCTAACAAAAGACACTTAAAAATGCCGCGTGCACGCACATACACACACACACACACACACACACACACACACACACACACACACACACACACACACACACATGCATGCACGCACGCACGCACACACATACACAAACACACAAGAGTGTGTGTGAATGCGTATGTGAGGCTGAAACTGTAGATCTCTGCTGGAAACAATGCATTATTTTGCACTGTTTATTAGATCATTTAACTAGTAATTTAGTAGCTAATTAAACAAGCTAAACAAGCTTAATACAATTCTTTAAATAACAAGAGTTTACCCACACTGGTTTTGATGTAGATTCTGCAATATGGCTACAGTATAAGCCAAGAAAGCCTTGTCATGTCTTGTTAATGATCAAAATTTTGTCACCTTTGTTGTCTGCTAATAATGGAAAACAACAGGTAAAAAAATGAGCAAAATGAGGAATAGGCTGTCAAAAATGAGTACTTTATGTGTGAAGATTTATAAAAATATTGAAAATATATAAGGTTCCATAAACATAGTAGAAATTCAGAGCCAGTAATGGAGAAACATTTTGACAGGTCTGAAGTTCTCTGTCATGCATCAACAACACATACCTACACACAAACACACATTACATCTGAATGTATGTGCACAAACATTCACATACATACAGAAGGTCACATACTGGGACAGACTTGCTCTTGAAAGATAATCTGGAAGTAGAGGTGCACAAGCAAGGTGCTTTATTCTTCTCAAAACAATTGTTTTGTGGGTCGTGGAATCTCTCTAGTGTTTTTGACAGAATTATCAGTGTTGGTCAAATGCCTTCATTTCCTTTCTTTCCTTTTATAGGTTCATAGGTAGGTACTAGGCTATTGGCCCTGGGGCCTATATAAGCCTAGCCAAAGGTATCCTGGCTTTCGCCACCCAAGAAAATTATTTTCCTGTGCCACTGTCGAGCAGAGCCGCAGAAGTGATCCCCGGGGTGAATTTCCTATCTCCCATCCAATCATCAAGATTTTTCTTGAAGAGTGCTAATGAGGAGCTTTGTTTGATATAGATAAGTAGTTTGTTCCAGAGTATGGGAAGTCTCTGGGACAGGAATCTATCACTCCAGCATGTTCTGTTTATTGTGGTGATGAGGATTAGGTCCCTAGAGCATGTAGCTTGTAGGGATTGGGATTTCTTTAAGTGGAGCATGTCTAAAAGCTCTGGATTTGACATAGCTTTGTGTGTTAGGCAGAGATCGCCTCTGAGTAGGCGATATGCAATGGAGTAAAGCTGCAGTTTTTTTAAACAGTCTGCATAGGGCATCTCATTGAAGCCAGTAATCCTCTTTGTGAGGTATTTCTGTGGCCTTTCCAGTTGTTGTAGATGCTTGTGAGGTACATACCAAAAGGGACATTGTACTCTATAATGGGTCTAATGAGTGACGAGTAGTGGGGAACAATGACCTCTTTTTTCCTGGATGAGAAACCTTTTGTGATGAGGTGTGCCACATAGAAGGATTTCCTGACTACTGTGGCGATGTGATTATCAAAGGAGAGACTACTGTCCACCTATGTCCCAAGGTCCCTTATCGCACTTTTGGTGTTAAGTAGACTACCACCTATGTGGTAGTTCATGGGTACTGAGTTTTTACCAAAAGGAATGACAATGCACTTTTTGGCATTGAGCTTGAGGCCATGGCTTTGACACCAGGCATCTGTCTCAGCAAGGCCCTTTTGTAGGATGTCCACATCTTTTGGAGTTTTGATTATGGCTCCTAGTTTGCAGTCATCTGCGAACTTCGTTAGCCAAAGACCTTCTGTGTTGGCCTGTACTTCAGAGAAGTAGATACCAAACAGGAGAGGACTCAAGACTGAACCCTGTGGTACTCCACTTGTCACTGGTCTGAAGCTGGATTTGGAGTCTGCTACTTTCACAGTGTGGGTTCTGTCAGTGAGCCAGTTGGCAACCCATCTTGTGACATAGGGATTTATACCTAGTTTAGTGAGTTTATCTATAATTTCAGAGTGGGGGATGGTGTCAAAAGCCTTGGCAAGATCTAGATAGGCTGTGTGAACCACCTTACCCTCATCTATGGCTTTGGTGACTGCTTCAAAGAAGTCTATCAGGTTTAGGAGACATGATCTGCCTTTTACAAAACCAAACTGGGTGGGGTCCTGAGTTTGGAGATTACCAATGTCATTGTTTATAAGTTCCATGATGATATGCTCCATAGCCTTGCAGACCAGGCTCATTAGGTTAATGGGGGGGTAGTTTCTGGGGTCTGTGGAGTGGGATAACTGTCACTGTGCACCATTCGGTGGGCACATAGCCTGAGGTGAGACTATGATTGAACATGGTACTTAGGTGGGGTGCCAGTTCGTTCTGTAGTTCATGTAGAACACAGCGTGGGATGTCATCAGGTCCCATGGATGCTGTGCTCTTGGCTTTGGATAGTGTGTTTTTTACCTGTGCAGCTGTGATTACAGGAACTTTGCATTCTTCTGGTATAGAGATGGGCCCTTTAGGGGATGACAGAGGGGTAAAGTTAGCACTGAACCTATCTGCCAGGATGTTGGCAATATCCGTTGGTTCTGTATATTTAGTGCCATTGTGCTGTAACTCAGAGTAGATCTGAGTGTTGCCATTGAGATTCTTGTCATAGCTATAGAATGCTTTGTGGCTGTCTTTAGAGTCAGTGGCGATTTTGTTTTCATAACTAGCTTTGGAGGTTTTTATGAGGGATCTCAGCTTCTTACTGAGGCTGACCAGGGAGTTTCTTCAATCATGGGATTTTATTCTTTTTTGCAACAGTTTCTTTCTTCTGTTGTAGAGTTTATTTATGACAGGGGACCACCAGATTGGCTTCCTTTGTTTGGAGGATAGCATCTTGGTTCTGTTTGGGATTGCATGATCCATGCACTCATGTAAGTGCTTATAAAGTGCATTTGTGTAGGATTCAGCAGTCATACCTCTATTGTCCGTCAGCATGGGTGTAGTGAAGTTTGCCACTTCTGTCTTAAGAAGCGTGAAGTTGGCTTTGGAGAATTTTTTTTACTGTGGTTTCCCTAATGGGGGGTGGGGGAGGGATGTGGATGTCTAGGGTGATTAGCTTATGGTCGGATCTGACCAACGAGGAATTAACCTCTGGTGTGAAGCACCGGTTGCCCATGTTGGTAATAACCAGGTCTAGGATATTGCTGCCCCTGGTGGGGGTGTGGATAAGTTGATCCATGGCATTGGAATTTATGAATTCCAGAAAACGTTGAGCACAAGAGTTGGTACAGGAGTAGTTTTCCTAGTTAATGGTAGGGTAGTTGAAATCGCCCATTATTAGGGTGTTAGGTTGTACCCTAATATTTTCCAGTGTATTAAGAAATGTGGAGTGGGAATCCTGGGGCATGGTGGGGGATATGTAGCAAGCTACAATTTGGATTGCGGTCTTGCCCAGAGTTAGTTGCACTTGGATAATCTCGGATGCATTATGCTGAGCAACTAGCCTGGAGGTGTGGATATCTTTAATGAATATGGACACGCCTCCGCCTTTAGTGTTTTGGTCCAGGTTAGGTGGCTGAAAGGTGTGGTAAGAATTATAGCCTGGTAATGCAGGGGTACTCTCTGGAGCCTTGAACCAGGTCTCTGTCACTGCACAGATGTCGATGTTCTCCATTTTAAGGAGTGCCTCGAAAGAGTGCATTTTGAGGTTTAGACTTCTAGCATTGAGTAGCAATACCCTCAGATTCTTCTTGCCTGTACCTGTTAGGGTGGTGAATTTGTCATTTGAACCTTGCCTAAAAAAGGCACTATAGGGGTGGCTAGAGCCTTAGCCAGTATCTGGAATCCCAGGGGCAACAGGTACAGGCCATCTCTGGCAAAGCATCGTGGCTTGTCGATCATGTCATCCCAGGCAGACAGATACTGGATCCCCTTAGAATGACACCAGAATCTTAGCCAATTGTTGAAGTCAATCATTTTGTCCTTGTACTGTGGTATCATTCTGGGTGATGGCAGGATGCTACTCAGGGCTAGGGTCATACCTGCCTGGGCTACAAGATCGGACAGCTCCTCCATGTCCCTTTTCATGTAGTCCAAGGAGGTACGTCTCAGGTCATTCACACCAACATGGACAATGACAGAGTCATATTTGTACTTGTGGAGTGACCTGAGTGCATGCGTTATGTGGCGGATCCTGGCACCTGACAGGCAGCTGACAGTAACTTTCTCCTTGTTTAGCCTGGTGAGTGGAACATCAGTGTGCCTGACTATAGAGTCACCTATGACTAGAGTGTTGGGTACGTTGTTATACCTTATGGGCTGTGGTTGAGTGGCACACCGAGTTTGTGGGCTATGTGTCATTTGGGTTGTGTTGAGGGGTGGAGGTTGCTTGTGTTTCTGCTTTGGAGGTCCCTGTTGCTTGGGCAGGTTTTTACTGAGAGCATCCGAGAATGTAGGTGTGTGTTTTGTGTTTCTATATGTGTGTTTTGGTGGTGGAGGTTTTGAGGGACTATGTGCTGAGTGTGGTGTGGTGCAAGTGTTTACCTTCTCCTAATTTTAGAAAATGTCTATATGTCATTCTTCTATGATTTCATACATGTCATCAGAAATATTGTTAATTTTGGGATGACATGGGAAGGAAGATGATGGAGTGCTTCATAGGAGTTTCATACAGGATTTGGATGTGCTAAGGAAAGGTATGCTCTTTTTTCCTTTTGCTCATTTGGATGCCCAGAAATATAGTTATGTTCTAACTGCATCTGTAGTGCATTTGTGTACTGTTTCGACAGTGGACACTACTGCACAATGCACGTGTGAATGATACATTAGTTATTTAAGGTAGAAATCTAGATTCAAATATGTTTCTGATGCACTCACTAGTTCACAGGGATGGTATTACATGGTCAAAATACATGTCCTGCTTTAGCATTTTATTTGGTTATTGCATTTTTCTCAGTTTAACATACAGTGGTGTTAAAAGCATGTATCCACCACAGGCTTCTAGAGGTGATGAAATTACTGTATCACTGTAGGGTGATACAATGAAAAATCATGGCAAACACAAATGTAGCTATTTCACCACAGATCACTACCATACAGATATCTATCTATATATATATATATATATATATATATATATATATATATATATATTACACCCTCCCCCTCATTTGTTTATTGTGTGACCTTAGTGACCTGAGCAAGTCACTTAGACCGTGCTTGGAAGGAGAGGAAATCCAAATGAAGAACCAGATATGGCACGAAAGTTCATTTGTTATGAGTGGAACCACATTTCCATCAAATGGCAGCCTTCTTTAAGAGAACTGCCTTGCTTATGAAGGTGAAAAGACCAATTGCAGAAGGAAAAAGAAAAAAGCCTCAGCCAAATTGCAAGTCTCTCCACACATGGAAATGTCTGCAGCCTCCATTACTGGGTTGCTGAGTCTAGGACTCTAAACCATTTTTGGCCCATAAATCAACTGTGGTCAATATTATTCAAAAACAGATGGATTACCTGTAACAAAACCAATGTTTAATGACCATAAGATTATATTTTATCTCTCATAAAAAATACTGAAGCCAATTCCACCCTGCCCCCCTCAAAAAAAAAGCGCTGTCATCTCTTTTTGTTCCTTGTATGGATTTCTTGGGTCATAGGCAGGGACCAATAGCTTACAAAGCTATAGTAGAAGACTTTGTTTATGGTGAGTTGTAAATGGAGGAGCTCAGATTCATCATACTGCTTGAGCAGCCTTGAGGTGAGATTATTTTTGATGCCAGCTGAGACACCTCCACATTTTGTCCTCTTCTGTTCAGTAGCCAGTCTATATTTGTGTGAGGCATTACAGCCCTGTACTCCTGAGGTGCCCTTCATGGATTAAAACCATGTCTCAGTAACTACACAGATGTCTACATTATCTACAGTTAAGACAGCTTGCAAGGAGTGGCGTTCTTTTGTTCAGACTCCTGGCATTGAGCAGTATCATCTTTATGTAATTCTGGGTTGGTTTAGCTATGTCAGATGACTTATCATGCTGGGAATGCCTAAAAAAGGCCGTATGGGGGTGGACAAGGTTTTTGCCAATATTCAAAAGCCTAGAGAGGACAGGTGTAGGGCATCTCTAGCAAAGCATTGTGGTCTATCAACCATATCCTCCTAGCTCAACAAATATTGTACCCCTTTTGAATGACACTGAAAACTAGTCCAATTATTAAAATCAATTATTTTTTTGTTTGTATTGTTGCAGCATCTTTAACTGCAGTGGTGGTGCTGTGGTAGCGTTGTCACCTCACAGTAAGACGTTGTCCTGTTCGATTCTCAGCTAAAGCGTCTTCTGTGTGGAGACATGCGTGAATGTGCGTACCTTCGTTGAAGGTAGTGCGTCAGGGCTGGCAACTCGGTACGTAAAAATTTACTGCCAATCATTAGCGGACCGGAGTTCCACTGTGGTGACCCCTAACCAGGAAAAGCCGAAAGATACAACAACAAGATACAACAACATTTTTGCAGCATCTTTGCAGAAGGTAGAATGTTACTCAATGCTAAACTCATATCAAGAGCTCCATTATGTATCTCTTCATATATTCCACCTCGAATGAGTCATATTTGTACTAGTGGTTCAAGGACCTAAGTGTTTGTGTAATATCATGGATTCTGGCTGACCTTAAACCTCTCCTTGATCAGTCTAGTGAGTGTAACACCCAATGGAGTCTGCTTTGACCAAATTATTGGATTGTTTGAAGGCATACCTTATAGGATTAGGCATAGAGACATTATGAGTTGAGGCTGAGTCTATCATGCTGGGTGTTGCTTTGGTAGTGTGTTTTTGAGGATTCTGATGATACTTATTGTAATTATTGTATTCAAGAGGCCCTTGAGGTTTTGGTTTGGGTAGATTACTTTTAAGATCCTCAGTATATGTAAGGCTATGTGTTTTTCCTGTAGTGTTTGGCAGACATTGTGTAGTGTTATGTGTTTTTGACAATTTTGTTTGGTATTTGTAGTGGCTATATGTGAGAGCTTTGCCTCCAGAGACAGTATATAACTATATCTGTCACATACTATATTTGTTTGATTGAGAATTAGGTGGCAGTCAGAAAACATGAGACATTTTCTACATTGTCTCAAGATGCCCATTTCTTCCGAGCTGGCTGCAGAGACACCAGTAAAGTGTAGCTCCATGGTTCCAGGTATAAATATAGTGAGCTATAGAAGGAGAAGTACCAAAGCATTCTATGCTCCTCTTTGTCTGACCACTTAGAGGGGGAACAGCTACTTCAGTGTCAGTTTAAAAAAAATTGAAGACCATGGCCTCCATTAAGGTTGCTGTGGTAATACAAGTCCCACGAAACTGGCAAAATATCTATTAGACTTCAGTAGTGATTGAAACTTTACAGTCTGTTAAGTATGTGGATATTTTATTTGCCTCTTTCACCAGTAAAGTCTCCTACCTACATACAAATTCAACAACTAGGTTAAAGCCTTTCACTTAACTCAGTCACTCCAATGGAGCTTAGGAAGTTTTGACATAATCAAATTATGTCTTCACATTTCAAACAAATGTTCTTATTTCTGGAACCACAGGGGTTATAAAAGAAGTATAAATGGCAAACCCTTCAGTTTTTATAGTGCTAGTATTTTTTAAGCTCTAACTGAATTTTATAAGTCACAGTAAACAGCAACTATTACATTTGTAATATTTTGTAAACTTACAATATCTAAGCAACTACTCAAGTTACACACACGCTGTCAACAGCATTTTATTCATCTAGCTGACAGCTTTCATACAAGGCTAAAGAGTTATGTTACTTGGTTGTTTAGATATTTAGAAAAATGTGAAAATATCTATGTAAATTAATAATTATAAAAACAGTTAACATCTATTTACCTTAACTAGACAGAGGTCAAAAATTAATGAAGTCGCGTTTGCCATTGTGTAAGCTGCAAGATAAAATCTTTTAAAAACTTGTACATAGCATGGTTTTGGAATTATTGATGCAAATATGAGCAAGCAATATTTGACTTCTAGAGGCGTCAGTAGGAATTAACTGCAGATACACCTGCAGGTGCCACTCGGATGTGATGAGTTAATGACCCTTCCTACATCATCTGAAGCTACCCAGCTTCAAATCCTTGTAATGCCTGTTTTGGTTCATGTTACTATGTCCCTCACAAAACACAAATGTAACTCTTTATACCATAATAATTGAGTTCTAGTAGAACCTAAACTTCATTTCACTTTGCAGCCATAAACCTCTGTACTTAGACTTCTGCCATTCTCTTCTCCATCTCTTTGCTGATAATTACTCGTACAAACTCCATTCCTTCCTTGGGCTCCCCAGAATGACCATCTTATTCCCACATGAAACATATCTGTTGAAAAAGCCATTACAGACCTCTGAAACACTCTGCCCTGCCACACTAGCTCTATAGATCCATATTCTTTTTGTTTTTGCCTTGTCACCTGGCACTTGTCAATATTTCACCCTCAACCAATTACTGCCTTTGCACTCTAGTTAATTTCACCACTCATTTTTATCTCTAGTTACCTAAGTTAAGGTCAACAGGTGGCATACATGAAGTATTATCTCCTGCTTTTTAATTGCTAATCCAGGCTTCTTATTTTAGCTGTTTTGATTTCTGTTTCAATCATATGCTGTAGTTAATGTTGTATTTTATTGTAATTATTTGTATTTAATTTTGTAACATTATATGATACTCTACAGCACGTATACTCTGAATAATGACTGAAAATATCATTAAGAAACAGTTGTCCTACTTAAGTAAGACTTGCATGAATGAAGGAATAAAAACACAAACATTAACTCATATTTAGCAGTAAGTTTTGTGGTATGCTTTACCTTCTATCTCACTTTGTAAACAATAAAACATAAAACATTCCCTTTCTTCAGCGAAACAAAATGTGTTTACTCTTTGTTATGTGTAATCAATTTTTATGATTTAAAAGAACACTTTTACAGGAAAACAAAAAGTATCCTTTCTTATTAGCAATGTGATATTAACAGCATTGCTATTCTAAGTCATGTAGCTTAAGGTTCATAAAACTATAAAATACATGCATGCATATGTCCATGAATACCCTGCTACATGGCAAAAAAGGTGCTTTACTTCAGAGAATTAAAATGTTAGTATCCAGAAGTGCCTAACTGCATTTAGCTGGAAAACAACAGTATTCTCATATATAAAGTGCTTTGAAAATCAACTAGTTAGGAAAAGTGGGAGATTAATAAAGTTATAAGCCTCTTTGTACAAAATTTATTGTATGGTTATACTTATTGTTTGTTTAAAGTAATTGCATGACTGCACATTGTTCATTAGCCCTACTATTAATTGTTCATATGAAAAAAGCAAATTGTATAATATCCACTTGACTGTAAACTGTCAAACTGCAGTGTGTTCCTTGTCTGAAATGGGTAGTCTAAGCTCCTTCACTCCCCATGTGAGTGGGTTTGCCACCTCACCAAATGGAATATAATTATGTACAGGATCACAGCATCTTGTAGAATAAAAACAAATGCCACATGTAATGGCCCCTTCAAATAATTTGACTTTTGATGAACTGGCCAAAAAGAGATTTGCAGATGATTAAACTTTTGAAAAAAAAAACATTAGCCAAAATGTGACAAACTGTAAAGCTCCTTTACAGAACATATTTATTCAGTTACAGTAAAAATCATGAGGAAAGCCACAGTCTAAGCAGCATAGTTGCTTCTACAACATTACAGCATCCTGAGTAAAGGAAGTGATATTTTTAGTGAATAATAAGTTTATATTGATAGACACTGATTGCAAACCTTTGGGTTTGATGACAAGGGCAATGGTTTCATGGACATTTGTCATTATTCACACATAAGGTGAAAACTAATTATATTTACACAGTAAAACTGGGAATTTCTGGATTAGGGCACTGAGGGGGGCATCTTCTTCCCAGTCGCCATCACTATTGCCATATCACCACTGATTTTTATTTCAAGGAGTGGTCTGCTTAGCTGTAAGACTACAGGATAGAGTGGCTGGGGTTTATAAATATGAAAATATTGTTATAACAATGATCACTTCCAGAATCAGATATTCCCAGAAGTATTTAATTCACTCACAGCAATGAGGATATGGTATTCAGTGTCTTTGCTATCCTTGTAGAACTTGAAAAACTGTAGGTGCTCAAAGTAAAGGAATATGAGGATAGGAGAGGAAGATATTGTAAAACGAGATACATGCAGTATAGACTCTTCTGTGTTTCTTTTAAGGTCTGGAAAAAGCAAACTCACAGACTATAACACTATATTTGTTACTGCTTTTGAGCGGCTGGATTTTGCTGTAGAGGTGAATGGTGGACTTGAAGGAGGGTGAGTTTATCTTAAACATGATTTTGTTGTTGAAAAATGACAGCACTTGACTCCAGGATGTTGTATGATATCTTCTTCTTTTGGCTTTTCCTGGTTAGGGGTCACCACAGCAGATTACCTGTCTGCTTATGACTGGCAGTGAAGTTTCCCGGTGTCAAGTTGCCAGCCCAGCACCCAACCTTCCATAGAAGGCACATGCATGCACACCTAGGGCCAATTTAGAGTACCCAATCCACCTACAGCATGTTTTTGGGAGGAAACCAGAGCACCCGGAGAAAACCCACATGACCGCAGGGAGGACATACAGACTCTGCACAGAAGGCACCCCAGCTGAGGATCGAACCAGAGAACCTCTTGTTGTGAGGTGGCAATGCTAACTGCTACGCCACCATGGCCACCCTAGGATGCTGTATGATATCTGACATACTGAATTATACTTTATCTTCTAGTCACACATGCAGAAGATAGTATACGGCCCTTTTTAGCAGGGTAGAGCTTGATTTATCTCCTCTTCCTGAAGTAGATTAAGATATTCGATTGAGGCATAACAAATGGAGCACAGTATCACTGTTAGTACTGATGACTTGTTACATGGATATTTGGACAAAATGAAATAAATCATTTTTCCTCTTCAGAAAGAATTGAAGTAGCTATATAATAGGGGCATATGAATTTAAAATCTGCATTCCTGGTATCAAATATTTAATAAATTTGACAAGTAAGTATCATTCAGACATTTTCTTACTATATGCAGTATAGAAAAATGGAAAACATATTTCTGGATGACAGCATAAGTATATAATAAAGTACACAACCCTATAAAACATTACAATTTTAGTTGCAAGGCAGCAATATGACTTAATCAAGTACTCACAGAAAAGACTGGCTCACATTTTGACAAAATATGTTCCTAACCTGAAATTGATGAAGTACAACCAAGTGAATGGATATTTATAGGTAACTTCTCTATCCAAACTAATGTTTCCACTTTAAAGGAAATTGCATGAACTAGACCTTTGGTTACATCACTAGGTTGCTGAGCAGTGATTTATCTTTCTAAGTAACTGACATTATATTTTTCCTTCAAAGATCAGTGAACATAGTATCATCATAGATTGTATTATCAAAAAGTAAATTACATCTATATATATATATATATATATATATATATATATATATATATATATATATGGGAACAGTACTAAATCTCGAACTTTTGAAATCTCGAATTTCAAAAGGTCGAGACCATGTAGCCGAAACCGCACATTACCGAAAGACCAGAAGCACGAAATTCAAAATCCCGATGGTAAGGGATTTTGAGTTAGCGCTTCTGGTGTTGTGGTTCAGGTAAGTATTTCTGTGTAAGTGTGTTTGTGAGGGGCTTTAATGTGTGTGTGAGGGGCTATAATGTGTGGGTGTGAGTTTGCCTTGTGTGTATGTCTGTGCGATCTCGGAGTTGGAATATTAAAGTCGGGGGATTCCCCCCACATGGGGGGTGCAGGGGGGCAAAGCCCCACCTGCTTAACTTTAGTGTAGGGTGGTTTGTTTGGTTATGGGGGGAGGCTGTGTATATGTTTGTGTGTGTGCTGTATGTATGTAGTACTTTCGCGATTTTGAATTTCGCGCTTTTAACATGTCGGTAATGTGGGGTTTAGGGATTATGGTCTCGGTATTGTGGGCTTCGGGATTGTGTAGTTTCGGTATTAAGTAGTGATTCCATATATATATATATATATATATATATATATATATATATATATATATATATATATATATATATATATATATAAAATAGATATGGGTCTACTTTGTTTTGTTGAATCTCATTTCACTGAATTTCATTTCAACCCGACCACATCACTGAAAACACAAATTATTAAAAACTCATTTCACTGAATCTCATTTCACTGAACTGAAATTAGTATATATAGCACTGTGTAGAGTACTATAATGCAATTAAAAGATATATGCCCTTTTCTCCACTGTAGTGCAATCCTGGAGTTAGTATATATAGTTAGTGGGGGGCACAGCTCCCCAGATTGGGGAGTGTGTGGGGCGTACCCCCCACCTTGTTTGTTTTATATTCTATTTTACCAAAAACTTCAACACAATACATTTTAAACATAAGACATGCATAGTTATAACACCAATGACAGTCTCCAGAAGACAATATTTACTCAAACTAAGCAGAGGGGCTATGCCCCACACACCCGCTGATGTGGGGGGCTGTGCCCCCCACACCTCCCCAAACTATATCTACTAACTTCAGGATTGCACTATAGTGGGAAAAGGGCATATACCTTTTACTTGCCTTACAGTACTCTACACCGTCCCATATATACTAACTGCAGTTAAGTGAAATGAGATTCAGTGAAATGAGTTTTCAGTAATTTGAGTTTTCAGTGAAGTGGTCAGGGTGAAATGAAATTCAGTGAAAATGAGATTCAATGAAACTAAGTAGACCTATATATATATATATATATATATATATATATATATATATACACACACACACACACACATATATATATATGTATAAAACAATTTTGTATTTTCATTCCCAAACTCAAGCTTCTTTTGCTTTGGATGATGGAATTTTTCAGTGTACAGATTTATCCAACTATGATTCACAGAGTTGTGTTTGATGATGTTTTTAAAAGTACACGCTAGCAAGAAATGCTGCAAGCATATCTCTCATAGGTTCATAGCTTCATAGGTAGGTACTAGACTATCGGCCCATGGTCCTAAGTAAGCCTAGCCAAGAAGGTTCCCTTGCTCTCACCACCCAAGAAAGTTATTTTCCTGTGCCCCTGTCGAGCAGAGCCACAGAAGTGATCCCCGGGGTGTATTTCCTATTTCTCATCCACCCATCAAGATTTTTCTTGAAGAGTGCTAATGAGGAACTTTGCTTGACATAGATGGGTAGTTTGTTCCAGAGTATGGGAAGTCTCTGGGACAGGAATCTATCCCTCCAGCATGTCCTGTTTATTGTGGTGACAAGATTTAGGTCCCTAGGGCATGTAGCTCAGAGGGATTGGGATTTCTTTAGGTGTAGCATGTCCAACAGCTCTGGGTTTGACATAACTTTATATGTTAGGCAGAGATCACCTCGGAGTAGGTGATATGCTATGGAGTGAAGCTGGAGTTTTTTGATACGGTCAGTGTAGGGCATCTGTTTGAGGCCAGTAATCCTCTTTGTGAGGTACTTCTGTGGCCTTTTCAGCTGCTGCAGATGTCTTGTGAAGTATATTCCAAAAGGGGCGTTGTACTCTATAATGGGTCTAATGAGTGTCGAGTAGAGGGGAACAATTACCTCTTTTTTCCTGGATGCGAACCCTTTTATAATGAGGCGTGCCACATAGAGGGATTTCCTGACTACTGCGGTGATGTGATTATCAAAGGAGAGACTACTGTCCACCTGGGTCCCAAGGTCTCTTATCACACATTCACTGTTATGTAGACTGCCGCCTATGTGGTAGTTCACGGGTACAGAGATTTTACCAAAGGGGGATGACAATGCACTTTTTGGCATTGAGCTTGAGGCCATGGCTCTGACACCAGGCATCTGTCTCAGTGAGGCCCTTCTATAGGATGTCCACATCATTTGGGGACTCAACTATGGCTCCTAGTTTGCAGTCATCTGCGGACTTCATTAGCCAGAGGCCTTTTGTGTTAGCCTGTACTTCATAGAAGTAGATACCAAAAAGGAGGGGTCCCAGGACTGAACCCTGTGGTACTCTGCTTGTCACTGGTTTGAAGTCAGATTTGGAGTCTGCAACTTTTACCGTGTGGGTTCTGTTAGTGAGCTAGCTGGCAACCCATCTTGTAAAGTAGAGATTTATACCTAGTTTAGTGAGTTTAGCTATAATTCCAGAATGGGGGATGGTGTCGAAAACCTTGGCGAGGTCAAGATAGGCTGTGTGATCCACCTTACCCTAGTCTACGGCTTTGTTGACTGCCTTTCACAAACCCAAACTGGGTGGGGTCCAGAGTTTGGAGGTTACCAATGTCTTTGTTTATGAGTTCCTTGATGATACATTTCATGGCCTTGCAGACCAGGCTCATCAGGCTAATAGGGCGATAGTTCTCGGGATCAATGGTGGCTCCCCCCTTTGTGGAGTGGGATAATTGTTGCTGTGCATCATTCAGTGGGCACAAAGCCTGACATGACGCTATGATTGAACATGGTGCTTAGGTGAGGAGCCAGTTCTTTCTGAAGTTTGTGTAAAATGCAGCCTGGGATATTGTCCGGTCCATGGATGCTGTGTTTTTGGCTTTAGAGAATGCAGCTTTTACCTGTGTAGTTGTGATTACAGGGACTCTGCATTCTTCCTGTATAGATATGGACCCTTTAGGGAGTGAGAGGGGGGTAAAGTTAGCACTGAACCTGTCTGCCAGGATGTTGGCAATATCAGTTGGTTCTGTAATTTTTGTGCCATTGTGCTGTAACTCAGAGCAGATCTGGGTGTTGCCATTGAGATTCTTGACATAGCTATAGAATGATTTATGCTTGCCCTTAGAATCAGTGACAATTTTGTTTTCATAGCTAGCTTTGGAGGGTCATATAAGGGATCTCAGCTTCTTACTGAGGCTGACCAGGGAGCTCCTCCACTCATGGGATTTTGTTCTCTTTTGCAACAGTTTCTTCCTTCTATTGTAGAGTTTGTTTATGGCAGAGGACCACCAGATTGGCTTCCTTTTTTTGGAGGATAGCATCTTGGTTCTGTTTGGGATAGCACGATCCATGCACTCATGTAAGTGCTTATAGAGTGCATTTGTGAAGGATTCAGCGGTTGTAACTGTATTGTCCATCTGCTTGAGTGTCATGAGGTTCACCACTTCTGTCTTCAGAAGCATGAAGTTGGCTTTGGAGACATTTTATACTGTGGTTTCCTTAATGGGGGGGGGGGGGTGCAGGCGGAATGTGGATATCTAGGGTGATTAGCTTATGGTTGGATCTGACCAACGAGGAGTTGACTTCACGTGTGGAACACCGGTCACTCATGTTGGTAATGACCAGGTCTAGGATATTGTTGTCCCTGGTGGGGGTGTGGATAAGTTGATCCAGGGCATTGGAATTTATGAATTCCAGAAAGCGTTGAGCAAAGGAGTTGGTACATGAGTAGTTTTCCCAGTTAATGGGTGGGGTAGGTGAACTCGCCCATTATTAGGGTGTTTGGTTGAACCCTAATATTTTCCAGTATATCAAGAAAACAGAAGTGGGAATCCTGGGGCATGGTGGGGGATCTGTAGCAAGCTACAATTTGGCTAGCAGTTTTGGCCAAAGTTAGTTGGACTTGGATAACCTTGGATGCATTATGCTGAGCAACTAGCCTGGAGGTGTGGATATCCTTAATGAATATGGACACACCTCCACCTTTGGTGTTCTGGTCCAGGTTAGATGGCCAAAATGTGTGGTATGAGTTATAGCCTGGTAATGTAGGGGTGCTTTCTGGAGCCTTGAACCAGGTCTCAGTCACTGCACAGATATCGATGTTCTCCATTTTAAGCAGTGCCTCGAGTGAGTGCATTTTGAGATTTAGACTTCTAGCATTGAGTAGTATTACACTCAGTTTTTGCTTGCCTGTTCCTGTTACTGTGGTGAATTTGTCACTTGATCCTTGCCTAAAAAAAGGTACTATAGGGGTGGTAAGAGCCTTAGCCAGTATCTAGAATCCCAAGGACGAAAGGTGCAGGCCATCTCTGGCAAAGCATCATGGTCTGTCGACCATGTCATCCCAGGCAAACAGATACTGGATCCCCTTAGAATAACACCAGAAGCTTAGCCAATTGTTGAAGTCAATTGTTGAAGTCAATCATTTTGTCCTTGTACTGCGGTATCATTTTGGGTGATGGCAGGATGCTCCTTAGGGCTAGCGTCATACCTGCCTGGGCTACAAGATTGGAGAGCTCTTCCATGTCTCTTTTCATGTAGCCCAGGGAGGTACATTTCAGGTTGTTCACACCAACATGGACAATGACAGAGTCATATTTGTACTTGTTGTGGAGTGACCTGAGTGCATGGGTTATGTGGCAGATCCTGGCACCCGACAGGCAACTGACAGTAACCTTCTCCTTGTTTAGCCTGGTGAGTGAGACATTAGTGTGCCTGACTATAGAGTTACCTATGACGAGTGTGTTGGGTACGTTGATTTGCCTTATGGGCTGTGATTGAGTGGCACACTGAGTCTGTGGGCTATGTGTCATTTGGGTTGTGTTGGGGGGGGTGGAGGTTGCTTGCATTTCTGCTTTGGAAGTCTCTGTTGCTTGACCAGATTATTATTGAAAGCCTCTGCGAATGTTTTTATGTTTCTATGTGTGGATTTTGGTGGTGTGGGTTTAGAGCAAAAAATCTGGACAAAGTCATCAATAATGGGGGACAAAAGCCCAAAAATAGGGACACTTTTTAAATATTGCTCTTGCAAACTTAGAAAATTGATAGAATTGCAGGTTTTGCATTAGCCTGAATTTTCTGAATGGAATGAAGTTTGAAACTCAAATGTCTGTCATTATTTTCTGACTTTAACCATCAGTGATTTGCCAATAAAACACAATTTTATGAGAAATAGACAAGAAATATGAGACAAAAATCTAGACATTCTGCAACAATCTGTACATTTGAGAGGTATGGCTGCAAGTATAATGGGCCAGGATGTGAAAATACATACAAAAATGAAATCATCTGAAGCTCAGCAACCTAGAAGTTGACTGAGCTAAATAAGGAACATAGTATTGTCGTACATGAGCATGCAAACCTCCCTGCAGAACTGACAGAACAGGTTGAGCTAAGTGAAAACAACTGCTTTAAATTGTGTTCAAAATCATTATGTTCTCTTACTGAATGGAATTCAGGTCATTTGAAGTGGCATCACAGACCCATCTGCTCTACACCTATGGATGCTGCTTAATGTGTATAGCTGTATTACATGAGATTTTACTGACTCTTTTCTCATTCTGTATGAAAACTGAAACATTCAGCACATAGCCAGTGTGTGTGCATGCATGTGTCTCTGTGTGCTTGTTCGTGTGTGTTCATGCCCACCTGAATGTGTGTTGTCTCTGTGCCTCCTCCTTCAGAATCCCTTCATGTTAGGTATACTATACATAGTTTACAAAACTGTCACATGTTGAAGCTGTTGTATCCATAGCATTTTTCTAATTTTCCAGAATGAGTAAGACAAAACAGCATACACAGCATGTCCATTTAAATTCAACAAAGCACCCGGACAGGACTTTGTGTATAATATTTTGAATGTATGCATTGCATCACTTTTAATGCTATTTACCTCCAGTTTGAAGGAAGAAATATAATTTAGTTTCCTGCCTGTGGTACTTGGCTGTGCAGTGCACCCTGCTCAGTACAAGAGCTGACGGATGGTAATCAGTAATATACAACATTCAAGAGGCATAAACACGTATCCTAGGTTATTGTACCCTACATTATATTCGATGTTCATTATGCTGGAATACATAAAGCGGATTCTGACATAGAAATAAACATTCATCAGAGTAGCCGAAATACTTCCATGCTCTCGTGCCATGCATACATAATGCAGAACTTAGCTTATATCCACTAGGAATGCACCAATGATACCTCTAATACCTGCTTAATCTCATTAAGCATAATCATATCTACACAATTCCTTTCATTACAGTCTGCTTAAATTCAGATGATAATACTTGACAGCCATTTCTTTTTTTATACTAAATCTAAATCTCCGCCACGTCTTGGCATTTCTATGCATCCAGCGTTTTTATGCTTAACTCAGACTTAGGTTTACATGTCTCATGCATCAGTGTCATTCCAGTTCACGCAAGGATGTCTGGATGAAATGCCCAGTTTTATTCTTATCAGAGTTCTACATCCTTGAATTAATGAGCCCCAGAGACAGAAACCATGAAGCTAGCATAACTTTTCACATCTGTCAGCTTCACAGATATGGATGTGTTGGTTCTCTGACATTACAAGGAGGAGGAAATAACTCATTTGACAAGGGTTGTCATGTTGTTCTTAATTAATAGTCATCTCCTGTACTATAATTCAGTGAAAATACATATGTCATACTTTATTTGTTGATTCACTGCTTTGGCATCAGCCTTCCCATAAGTTTCAGCTATAATATTAAGACATTGACATATTTTCATGGGGAATCTTTGTCAATTAAGATGTAAATTCCTGCTATATATCATCCTGATGTAAATAGAACAAACTTAATCAATTTCTGCTCACAAGGTTCAACCACTCACGTGAGATAGCATTCAAATGTTAGCATCCCATTTTAAAATATTACATTGGTACAACAGTAACTGTTTAAGCATTTGCAGTGAAGTTTATAAGTAAACTGTCACACACCATTAAAAATAACTGAAGTTTATCAGCAAATGCTCAGGTAGGTGGTCTGGCAGTATGATGCAGTGGTTAGAATAATACATTTGAATTAATTAAGTACACCCCTAGGGAGTTTGATACCACAGCTTCTACTTGCATGCTATTTTGTGCGTTTCACAAAATTTCAGGTATTCATTGTCAACTAAAAAAAAACAGATGTGCATTTTGCTGAGATGCATGCAATCATTAAATAAGATAAAACACCATAAAGCCACAAAGGTACACATTTACAGACTGTAAATGCTCATTAACATTTTACCCATTTACTTGTAAGAAAGTAAATGGGTGAGATAGTAAGGTGAGTAAAGAGGAATGATTTAAGTGGGATGTTTTAGGATTCATGAAAAAGCATTTGTAGTACAGTGCCTCCATTTCTATGGTCAATAAAGTATTTCCTGCAGTGGTCATGTGCTCCTGTTTAAAATATTTGTATTTAATTTTATGTAACCAATCACTGGAAAAGACGTTAAACCAAGGCTGCATCTGCTTTTGTTGGTGGTAGCTCAGGTGAATGTAAACAATCCCATGGCACCTATTGAAAAGAATAGGGGAAGTTTCCCAATGCCTTGCAAAATGTCCCATAGTAGTATAAATACCACCTCTGGTCTCCAATTTATAGGTTCATAGGTTCATAGGTTCATACTAGGCTATCTGCCCTGGGGCAATTATAAGCCTAGCCCGATTCTGTATGGCTTACGCCACCCCTTGATTTGAGTATACTGTGCCCTTTTTAAGGTTTAGTTTACTGTGCCTCTGTCTAATAGTGACACGGGAGTAATCCCTGGGACAAACCTATGATCTCCCATCCACTTATCGAGATTCTTCTTGAAGAGATTCAGTGAGGTGCTCTGCCTCACATGAACTGGAATTCTATTCCAGAGCGAGGGGAGCCTCTGGGTTATGAACCTGTCCCTCCAGCAAGTTCTATTTATTTCTGTGCTGAGGTTCAAGTCCCTCGAGCGTGTGGCTCTAAGGGATTTAGATTTACTGAGGTGGAGCATGTCCATTAATTCTGGATTTGACATAGCTTTGTATGTCAGGCATAGATCGCCTCGAAGCTCAAGTTTAGTTTTTAGAGAGGTTTGAAGGTTTATAAGAATAGGTTATCCTTTTAGAAATTATGGTAGTAGGTAAGTGTTATCTAGGGTTAATTTACTATTAGTTGTGTATATTTTTATGTCACTGTCATACACACTAGTAATATCGTTTATCTATCTATCTGGAAATAGGGATGCAAATTAATTGGACAGTGCATTTCATAACATAGCTTGTATATACATATTTCCCTACAGTGGTATTTTTGTGCTCTGATTAATTGTGTGCATGTAACATGGTAAGGCAGTTCTAAAGTATTTGATTCCTTTAATGAGGTACATTGGTGGCTTTGATTGTTTGTTTGCGGAAAAGCATGAATTCTTGTAACATTGCTCAAGTTTAGTTTTTAGAGAGGTTTGAAGGTTTATAAGAATAGGTTATCCTTTTAGAAATTATGGTAGTAGGTAAGTGTTATCTAGGGTTAATTTACTATTAGTTGTGCGGAAGACTTTTGTTTTGTACAGCTTTCCTAATTTTTGGTGTGTTTTCTTTTTATTGCATTTAGAATATGTAAGTCAAATTTTACACTGTCATCTATGGTCATTTTAGTATGCAGTACTGCTTCAATATCAGTGTTGTTTAAGGAAGTGAATTTAAAGTTACTTTTGTCAGGGATATGTTAGTTGGAAATAAACAAGAGTATTTTTTTTGGGGGTGTTAAGCAGTAATTGAGCATGCTGGAGCCAGATTTCAATGCAGTCAAAGGCTTGTGTTATTTGCTTAAGATGGGTTGGGCTATTAGAACAGCAAACTAGACTAGAGTTGTAGGTGGATTGTATGAGACGGGCTTGTTGGGACAAAGTATAGAGATTGTTGGTGAATATATTAAAAAGTAGGTGACTAAGAAAAGTGCTTTTAGGTACACCTGTGGTAGCTAGTAGGAGAGGGGATAGGGTGCATAGCTTTTTAAAAGATTGTTGTCTGACAGATAAGTAGCTTCTGAACCAGATGATGGTAGAGTGTGAGAAGATAAGGAAAGACTTTTTAAGTGAGCAATTGAAGGCTTTAGAGAGACCTAGGAATAAAGATGATACAAATTTACTATTGTCCCTAACTTTGTTGATGGAATGATGGTGTCTGTAAAGGTTATGAGGGTAATGGTAAAATGATGTGCTGGTTGGAAGCCATGTTGTATAGTTGTTAAGTATTGAAGACATTATTTAGGCATTTTTTTCAAATATTTTTGAGATGGGGATAGGATGGATTTGAGTCTAAAGTTGGATATTTCTGCTGAAGTCCTTCCTTTATGTATTTGGGTTATATGTTACTTTTCCAGGGGAATGAACATAGGATTCTTGTAACAACCAATTTACAAAAATTGATACTGAGTATGGAGTAATACAGGCTGGTATCTTGAGAAATTCAGGTGGGAGGTTATCTGGATGGTGAGCATGGTATGACATTGTAAAGTCATTTATGTATATCAAGTAGGGACAGTTTTTAAGCTGAAAGATTTGGTTGTGGTAATGGGAGAGGCTTGGGTTGGTGTAGGGATGTTATGGACATTGTGACATCCCCCACTTTGGGCCAGTAATCAAGGATCCTGAATCATCACCATTGATATTGGAGAGGGACATTCACTTGGAATACAAATGGATGCATACAGTATTTCCAGATGCAGACCTCTCTGCATCAAGCACAATTTCCCTTAAGAGCACACAGGGAACACAGTCAGCTCGGGGTCTTGATTTCCCTATATCTGTCTCTCCCTAGGACCACAGTAAGGGTCTCCACTAGCACAGCTGTGTTCTGCACCCTCTGTGTTAAACCAGTGCTTCATGTCCCTGCTCCCTGTGATTGACACACACACACACACACACTCTTTGAAATCTAACTTGCACACACACACACACACACACACACACACACACACACACACACACACACACACGCACACACACACACACACACACCTGGAAAAGGATGGCACAGATTACCCGCTCTACCAACTTTGCCCAAACTATAAGGTAGTTTCATTGTGACCTTTCAGTTACTGTAAGGATCATAAAAGGGTTTCCAATTATACTGAGTGAAGTAAATATTAATACAAATGTTAATACTGACCAAACAACAAGGCGTTCAGGAGTGGCCAGAGTAATCACCAAATAAATATGTGCAAATACTCTCAAAACTTAAATATTTTCTCTAAAGGACCAGCACAATGAGAAGTTTAAATATGTATAATAATAAATAATAAAAGAACATGAAAATACAAAATATCTATTTACAGTAAATACCAAAGTTTCAGTAACAGGACATATTAAAATTAACACAACTGGAAAGATTCACACAATTACAGAAAAACAATACTTAACTATTCTCACTATATTATCCTAACTGATTTAGAGAATTACTATCCCTGATCACTTACTAGTGTAAGGCAAGATGAAGTGGGAGAGTGGTTTTCCTCCTTTGTCAGGTTCTAAAACAGGTTCTAAAACAGATTCCTAAGAGACTTCAGTCTCCCCTAATATTAAAGCATTATTTCTGTACAGAATGACATCACATACATCTGGTTATCTGACTTCTGGTTCCTGCACTATCACCAACACTAAAAGCTGCCAGGATTTTAGGATCTACATGTCAATAATACACACACAAGATGAATCCTCAGATCTGGTACAGTTGCTGGAAGAAGTGTGGGATGTTTTGACCCCAGACAGTTCGACCCTGGATGGTTTAACCCCATACAGTTTGACCCAATTGAAATGGCAAGGCAAGAAAAAAATAAAACACAGACATTTTGACATAAAGAAAAAAAAATGTTATATACAGCTCATGCATCCGCACAGTTACTGCGGAAATGTCAAAGATTAGAACAAAAAAAAGCAAGAAAAAAAAGAATTCTTGAGGATATATAACTGTTTAAAACATTTGCATTTGAAATAAATATAATAATATTATTAATGTTAATTTAAAATAATATTAATGTTTGCAATGTTAAATAATATTGATATTATAGTTAAATACTGTTGTGAATTAAATTAATTATATTTACAAAGTAAACAAAATGTTAAATAAATTAACATTTACATATAAAAAAGTTAAATAATATATTAAATTCCAGTGGGAAAAAAAATCATGAGTGAAATATTAAGTAATAAAATGCAAATATAAAACCTTAAAAACTTTTTTTATATAATTGGGGTCAAATAGTCAGGGGGCAAATCGGCCAAGACAATAAATGTAAATTTAAACATGAGGGTGTATACAGTTGCATTGGGGTTGAATCATCCGGGGTCGAATCATCCGGGGTCAAATCATCCTGCTTCCACTGGAAGTCATAAAACCATTAAACACTTCCCTTCTTCCTAAAAGAGCTAATAATTCATACTTCTTACAGACATTGCATCTCTGGCTTCATTCAAAACTGCAGGATAGCATCTTTATGGCCTAGGCCCAATCGTTTAATTTTCTTACTATTTTTGAAGTTTGAGATTAACCTCTTCTCTTCCAGTATCCTCTGTCAAATCATATACATTTAATTCAGTTACAATAATGCACGTATAGTTCTTCTCTTTTCAGCAGGGCACACTACTGATGCATTTTAACACAAGCAACTTTACAAATACATTTTTAAACATAAACATCCATACAAATCAGTTTGATATACAAATGACATATAAGTATTTACAAAATTCCAGGTAGCTGTGCTGACATATGTTATACATCCACTGCCCTACTTCTCCTGGCATGGTTGGCAGTACCTCCTATTGTCAGAGACATTAGGGTTAATTTTGGTAAGGGCAGCTATTATGTTTATGGATATTAAACTAGCTAGCAATTTCAAGCTGCGAGAGGTTATGCAAAGAATTTGCATTGCTTTTTGTCACTGTAAGAATTGAGGTTTTAATGGAAGACCACCATTTTTGAGGTGATTGTCTACAGCCGTTCTGTAGGTTATTGTACTTTCTTTTGTTACTGTGTACCTATTTTTATAATATGTTCATGTTCTCTAAACCCCTTTAGAAGTTTATGTATTTTGTTCATTAACCATTTTCCATGCCTTATCCATGTTATACAGAAGATTTTTAGCATTGTTAAACAGCTAGGGTGCATTGTTGTTTTAACTACATTTTTTTTCTTCTAACGGGTGTCAAGTTATTTTTAATATTTAAGAATATTGTATTGAAAGTGAGGGCTACATCTTCCAGAGGGATAATGTTTGGACTAGACCAGTTGATGAACTGCATGACTGATTTGAAGGTACCCAGGTTGAAGGTTGTGAGCTTACAGATCCATTTGTAGTTACATTGTTTAACATGATGGGTGATTAATTTATGTGTGCAAGTGGGAAGATGGTAGCAAGAGAGTCTGCAAAGGTTCCTAATGTGGTGTATTTGTGAGGGTCAGAGACCATTACCTAGTCTGTGTTGGAGCTCTTGTCATAAAATGTATTATATCTATTGGGTAAAGTGATTAACTGTGTAAGACCACATAGGTTAATAATGGAACTGGGGAAGTAGGAAGTAATGTTTTGCCTGTCAGTATTTTAATCTGCCAAATATGATATTTTCATTAGGAATGGTATTGGCTTTCCAGGGTAGGATATCTTCCAGAGTGTTAATATTGTTTCCTGGGGGGGTGGGGGGGGGGTGGGCATAGACAGCAATGATACAAAGCTGTTTTTTTTATCTTTAATCTGAGATACAGTATTTTACCATTGTGGATGTTATGAATACTATTTCTGAAAGGACTGAGTCCGTGTAAGTTGTAAGGACAGCTATACTCCAGATGTTTTATGGTTCAGTCTATTTGTATGATTTTATATCCAAGGGAAGACTTTAATTGTCTTTTATGTTTTGCCAGGGTTTGATATTTGTCAGAAGATCGGGAGTAGATTTGGCTATCCATCCATAAAGTTCTGCAATTTTGTTATGAATACTATAGATATTTAATGAGAATATGGTAAGTTTATTTTTTAGGAGGTTGAGTAAAGAAACAGTTTTTGGATGCCATATGATTTGCTAGTTGTGTTGTAGTGATTGTTGGGACTGGGATGTGGATGGATGTCACCATACTTAGATATTTTACGAGAGTACACATAAGATAGGGGTATTCCTTTTGATGTAATTTTTGTTTTTGCCTTTAGATTTGGATAGGTTTGATGGTCTTCAATTTTTGTAGTACAAACTGGCAGAGTCTTTGAAGAGGTATAATGCAATTAAGGTTTGGAATGGTAGCTCTGTTTAGTGGCATGGCTATTGAATGGTGAGCTGACTCTTGATGCGATTGTTGTATGGAAGGTGATGCTGTAGGGTGAGAAAAATAGAGTTATGTAGATCATCTTTGCTACAGAGACAAAAGGATAGGGTAGGTATATGGTTTTAATGCACATAAGCAAGTCAATGGCATCAGAAATACTTAGTCTAGGGTATCTAAATGTCTTCTGCATCATCAAAAGAATTGTTTGGATGGACAGGTATATCTCACAGAGCATACTGCTGCTCTGGAACAGACTCCCCATCCACATAAAACAAAGTACATCCCTATCCCTACAACTTGGATCTATGGACAGGGAACAGAAAATCTACACCAGGACTGCCCCCTGTACATCTAATGGACAGAATCAGCTGCTATATGCTTTACACCATGCATGGATCCCTTCAAATATCTATGATATGACCACAATTATTCTCATTAGGGGTAATATATAATTATCAACAACTGGATTGGGTAAGGCCAGTCTCTAACCAAATGGGATAGGTTAATTTAAGCACAAGAAGGGAAAATGGGTATGCTTAATATTGGGCAACAAAAGCAACTAGCCTAGTATTTATCTATGAACCTATATAACAGAGTGCAATACTGAGAAGAATTACAATTAGATATGTGATGAGTCATAGAACAGTGGAAGACATTGTGTAGAGGTGGTGGGGGAAGAAGCTGTGTAGGGGTGGTGAGGGTAGGAATTGTGTAGGGGTGGTAGACCAGAGCTTTAAGTGAAGTATGTCTAAGAAGTGTATGTGTAGGTGTGTTTGGGTGAGGCATATGTGGTGACAGACAATTGGAGGGTAAAAAAGGATTTATGTAGGACAGTGTGGAGTATTGCTGCAGGTATTGGTTGGATTATGTGTTTTTAAGGTAGGAGGGGAGAGTATAGTGTGTAGGGGATGGGAGGTGATTGTTGGTGTAGGTAAGGGGAAAGGAGTGTCGATTGTTAGAGTGTATAGTGTCAGTAATAGATGGAAGGCTCTGTTTTAAGCAGAGTGATAGAAGTTATTCATCAGATGGGTAGGAGTAGATTTTTGGTTTAAATAAAATAAGAGAGGCGGTGGATGAGAATTGGGGTTGAGTAGAGTTAAGGACAAAATTGAGCCTCAGCGAAGAAAGTGGGTTTAAACCCTGAGAACCATAATGCCTGGCAGAAACAATCAATTTGTAAGCACTCACTACAAGCTGATGGTAAGCCTTTGCTATTATTCAGGGAGTACTGCCTTTCTAGGTTACAATATGAGAGAGGTTGGTGGAGGGATTTGTACTACTTGGAAAGGATTCCACTGTTTTAAGAGGAACTCTGTATTCTTGCAAAAGATTTCACTCATTTTTATATTGGCAGTATGTGAGGATTAGTTCATATAGGGCATACTTTGAAGTGAAGGGGTCTGCCTCCAGCCTAGTTACAACGTATTAGTTGTGCCAGCGTTTCTTTGTTAAATTGAGTTAATAACGTTGCTGGTTATTTAGATACCCTAGACTAAGTATTTCTGATGCCATTGACTTGCTTATCATGCAACTAACAATGGGCAAAACTGCAATTCAAATTGTAGCTTGCTACAGATCACCCACCATGTCCCAGGGCCCCCATTCCGCATTTCTGGAAACACTGGGAAATATAAAAGTCCTACCAAACACCCTAATATTGGGTGATTTCAATTACCCACACAGTAATTGGGAGAACTACTCAAGTACTAACTCCCTTGCCCAACATTTCCTAGAATTTATAAACTCAAACACCTTGGATCAACTGGCCAACACTCCCACCAGAGGTGACAACATTTTGGACCTGGTCATCACCAATATGGGTAACCGGTGCTCCACACAGGAGGTCAACCTCTCACTGGTTAGATCTGACCATAAACAAATCACTTTGGATATCCACATTCCGCCCTCACCCCTGGACAAAGAAACCACAGTGAAAAACTTTTCAAAAGCAAACTTCACGTTACTTAAGACCGAGGTGGAAAGTTTCAAAGCCCCCATGCTAAAGGATAACATTGTCCAAGCTGCAAAATCCTTTACTAATGCATTCTATGGGCACCTACAAGAATGCATGGATTGTGCTATCCCAAGCAAAACCAAGACTCACTCCTCCAAGAAAAGGAAACCAGTCTGGTGGACTCCTGTCATAAACAAGCTATACAATAGAAGGAGAAAACTAGTACAGAAAAGAGTAAAATCCCAAGAAGGGAAGACATCCCTGATCAGTATCAGCAAGAAACTATGATCCCTTATAAAATCATCCAAGGTGAGTTTCGAAAGAAAAATTGCCAAGGACTCCAGAGATAACCACAAGGCATTCTTTAGCTATGTCAAGAATCTAAGTGGCAATGCTCAGATCTGCTCTGAGTTAGTGTAGAATGGTACAAAATACACTGAACCGACTGATATTGCCAACATCCTGGCAGACAGGTTCAGTGCAAGCTTCACCCCCCCCCCTCTCACCCCCAAAAGGGCCCATAACCATACCAGAAGAATGTAGCGCTCCTGAAATCACAGACACTCAGGTTAAAACAGCCCTCTCCAAAGCCAAAAACACAGCATCAGTGGGACCGGACAGAGTCTCAGGCTGTGTCCTACATGAGCTCAAAGACAAACTAACCCCTCACCTAAACACACTGCTCAAACTCAGCCTCTCCACAGGTTACGTACCCATAGAGTGGTGCACAGCAATGGTTATTCTGCTCCACAAAGGTGGATCCACAACAGACCCCGGGAACTATCGCCCTATAAGCCTGACTAGCTTGGCCTGTGAGGCTATGGAGTGCATCATCATGGAACTTATTAACAGATATTGGGAACCTCCAAACACTGGATCCTACCCAGTTCGGCTTTGTCAAGGGCAGATCATGCCTCCTAAACCTGGTGGACTTCTTTGAAACAGTTACCAAGGGTATAGATGAGGGAAAGGTGGTACACACAGCCTACCTAGACCTCGCAAAAGCCTTTGACACCATTCCTCATTCTGGTATTATAGACAAGCTCACCAGCCAGAACATAAACCCCTACGTCACAAGATGGATTGCCAACTGGCTCACGGACAGAACCCACATGGTAAGAGTTGTGGGAGCTAGGTCTGACTCTAAACCAGTTACAAGTGGCATTCCCCAGAGCTCAGTCCTAGGACCCCTCCTGTTCGGCATATACTTCTCAGAGGTACAGGCAAGCACAGGAGGACTATGGCTGACCAAGTTCGCAGACGAAAGCAAACTAGGGGCTATAATTGACTCCTCGGCTGACACAGACATCCTCCAAAAGTGTCTCACTGAGACGGACACCTGCTGTCAAAATCATGGCCTTAAGCTAAATGCCAAAAAGTGCATAGTCATCCCCTTTGGAGAAAACCAAGTACCCACAATGTACTACATATGTGGTAGTCCCCTAAATATGAAAGACGTAATAAGGGATCTGGGGACCCAAGTAGATAGTAAACTCTCCTTTGATAATCACATTGCCAAAGTGTTTAGACAATCCTTCTACATGGCACACCTAGGGATCTAAACCTCACCACAACAATAAATAGGACGTGCTGAAGGGATAGATTCCTGTCACAGAGACTTCCCATGCTTTGGAACAAGATTCCAATCTACATTAGGCAGAGCTACTTGCTAACACTCTTCAAGATCAACCTTGACGAGTGGATGGGAAACAGAAAGTTTACCGCGGGGATCACTTCAGTGGCTCTGCTGGACAGAGGCACAGGGAACTAATCTAAGGGGGCAGCAAAAGCCAACACATTCTGGCTAGGCTTATAAATGCCTTCTGGCAGATAGCCTAGTACCTACCTATGAACCTATGAACCTATGAACAAGTAAAAGCCAGCACTGGATATATAATGTGCAGGTTTTACCAGCTGTAATCACATAGAGAATATTTATGTAGAAGGAATCTTACATCAGTAATTTTTTAATTGTCTCTTGCTCCTCACTGAGTTCTACACACTAGTATGCTGGAACGTAGCAATATCGGGTGTTGGGCCCTTTAAAGTTACAGATTGCTGCTAGTTGCTTATCCAGTTTTGGTAAGTAATGCCTGACAGAGTAGCAGTGCTAAAGCTAAAGCAAGAAAGAGATGGGTGACGGCATGCACAGAGAAGTTCCAGAAAGATAAACACCAGAAACTTAAAAGTGTGAACAAATACATGCAGCAGACATTATGGCATTAAAGATAGGAAAAAGGGTAGATGCAATAAAGAGAATGGTAAAGACAACCGCAAGTAAAGTGAACAAGAAAGGAGATTAAAAGTGATAATGACAGGGTTGTCCATCAATAAGAGACCTATAGGACAGAAATCAGAACAACTCTGTCTACAATGAAAACAAGAGGCAGACAACCAAGTCCAGGAGGTAAAAGCCAGGCAAAGAGGGAGGGAGGAAACAGTCTAAAATATATCAGCAAAAGTGAAAGTAAGAAACAAATAAGAGATACAATCAGTGTGTACAACTATGAGAGAAAAGAAATTAAGATGTGCAGAGAGTCGATAAGAAGGAAGAGAGAGAAAGATCTAGAAATTACAAAGATAAAAGAGCAAAGAAAAATCCTATCGACTTGGCAGGGAGTTCACTATAGTAAAACTAAATATATGCATAGACACCCAGATGGATAATTCTAGTCCCTGAGTTTGAAGAGCTCATGGGCCTATAAAATGTTTGCTGACAGGAAGAAGCTCATGAGTATCTTGTAGTTCAGTACTGCAGTAGTAGGATACAAAGGCGTGAGAGTGGGTCTTCAGATGTATAAAATCCTTACTGGTATGGCTGAAAGTCCAAAAGGATGAAAACTATGATGATGTAGTTTGAATAGTAGAGTGTGCTAGCTAGTCTACTCTGTTTTAAATAACATGATTAAACTTGATTTGCTTTTACAATTAGGATATTGTTCACATTGATACACTACTAAAATCCTTTTGTAAGAGCTTTCGTTATTTCTTCAAGAAGACTTGGAATCAAATATAATGTCATCTGCATGTAAGTTTATTTGTTTATTTATTTCAATTTCATAACTGGGCAAGTGGACTAGTTGGTAGACCCTTTTCAGCCATGACCTTGTTCAGGGATGCAAAGAAAAATGACAATAAATCAACATTTAAGAGAAAATATTAAATTAAAATAAAAAAATAAATTGAATTCAATTATCTATTTATTTGACATTTATTGACTGGGTTGGTCCAGCTGGGGCAGAGCCCTTTGTCAGTGGAGACCTGGGGAGAAAAGCTCCACAGTTAATAAAAACAATTAAGCTGACTTAGTACATAGCAAATTATGCAAAATCTCTAGTAGATATATCCAAAAGCAGGTTTAACATGAATAGCAATTAGACTCTACATATCAGCACATACTGAAGGTACAGTTTTTGTTTGTCTTTTCGGCTTTTCCCAGTTAGGGGTCGCCACAGTGGAACTCTGGTCCGTTAATGATTGGCAGTAGATTTTTATGGTGCCGAGTAGCCAGTCCAACGCCCAACCTTCAACAAAGGCATGCCCATTCACGCATGTCTTTTGAATGCCACTCGACCACAGGGAGGACATGCAGACTCCACACAGAAGGAACTCCAGCCAAGAATCGAACAGGAGAACCTCTTGCTGTGAGGCAGCAATGCTACTGCTGCACCATTGTGGCTTATACTGAAGGTACAGTGAAGAGTAAAAAAATAATAATACAGATAAAATATACAAGGCAAAGAACAGTGGTTACAGTGTAGTTTAAGGTAAGTAAGTAAGTGTTTCTAACCTTAGCCATGCAAACTGTAGAATAGTTAAACATCAGTACAAATTAAAACTGGCTGTGAATGGAGAAGAGGTGGTTAAAAATGAAAGATTTTATAAGACTGTGTGTTAGAGGCAGAGAGACAGGAAATATGTCATGCAGAGTTTAATGAAGAGAAATTAGGAGGAAGGTAGGGTTACACTGAAGTAGGAGAAAGGTGAGAGATTAGATGGCCTAGAGAGATGGGTCAGACAGAGGGGAGATAGCAGAGACATAGTTTATTTTTGCTTAAGTGATATTTTACTACCTTTTTGAATTGGTGTTTGGGTCTAATGTGTCGGATGTCAAGTCGTAGTTTATTCCAGTTTTCAGCAGGATAACAGCTATAAAGGTTTTTTCTTATGTAGATCTTGGGTTTGTGAATGGACAAGAGTTATGGTTCAGAGCTCCAGAGTATTCCTGCTGGAGTGTAGGAGGATATAATACATCAGATGCTGGGGCAGAAAGTGGGCAGGTATACAAGAGAATGAATTATCTGAAGCTGAGAGAGGAGAATGTTATGGGGGAATTCTAACCAGTTCAGTTTTCTGAGTGCTAAGCAGTGATGAGAGGAGTATGGTAGTTCAGCAGCAAATTTAGCTACCTTGCTGTAAGTGGACTCTAGTTTAGAAATAAATGAATTAAGTAAGTTAAATTTAAATTAATTAAAAATAAATGAAATATCAGCACTTCATAGTTCAACTGTATGAAACATTCAGAAATGCATAAAGTATTTATAAACAACAGCAACAGTAAGCAGAGAGTCTAATTATATACAACAGTAAATTAGTATTTATAATAATATACATGACATTTACAAACAATTTGAGTGTGACATTAATCTTGCAGCATTAAGGATTCACACTCCTGTATAGCTTTTAAAAAGTATGCGGAAAATTAGTAAAGCAGTTTGACTGAGAACTGACTTTATTGTTTTGAATGAGAGACCTGTCACATTGTTAGAGTATGGCAAGCAATTGTTATTCTGGCTATTGTACTGGAAGCAATTGCAAATTGCTTTATTGTTGAAATGCTCTTTTAGCTTAAATTTAAATGTTTCCAAAGTAAATTGTTCTCTCATTTCTTCTGGTAAATAATTCCAAATGGAGGTGACCAAGGTTAGCAAAGTCATTTTTCATGGAGAGCATTTGAAATATCAGACCCGCTTGAGCAAGTCCCAAAGCACAGAGACTGAATTCCTGAAAAATGACATATATACTAAGTCTGCGATGGCCATTTCTCAGAATATTCCCTTTCTTCAGAGGTAAGGCAATCATGGAGTTGGTTTATCTAAGTTTAGGGGAAGTTCAGGGCTTGCCCTCACATTGGGTAATGCAAGTGAGCTTGCCCCCTGGAAAAAAAAAATAATTAAAAGAGTGATCCTTGAGAATCACTCTTTTCTTGGGGATTCAGTCTTTGGGGTTTTTTTAGTATGTTTTCACTGGGCATTTCAAGTGCTGAGATTTGAATAAGGAACCTATTTTCACCCATAGTGGCATTTAATCATGGCCTGATACAGGGAAAGGTATTTTAGAGATTACCCCTGTGGCTGTAGCAAGTTGGTCTGATTTGTAGTTTAGATCATATGGGTGAGGAATAACATTGCTTACATATTTTAAATAGTAATGAAGTGAATAGGCGTTTGATTCTCAGATTGATAGGTAACCATTTTATGCCTGGCAGAAGATTGTAGTGATACATATGTGAGAGCTTGCACTGAGAACAAGCCTGCATATCTTGTTTTGACAATTTGTAATTTATTTGTGTATGAGGCTGAGTGAAAGATAAGAAGGAGAAAACCATATTCAAGTTTTGGAGAGGACTACATTCCTTGCTAGGGAGTGATGGGTACCTGGAGAAAGCAGGTGAGCAAGCCTATAGCAAAGTTTTAGTTGAGAGAGAATTTTGCTCACTACCTTGTCTACATGCAGAGATAGGGTTAGTGATGCTTCAAGAGTTAGCCTGACATACTTTGAATCTGACAGATTTTGTATGGATACTAATAGCAGGGGAGACCATGCAGGCTCTGCCTTGAGCCAAAGACAGCTATGTTAGATTTGCGGGGAGTGACAAAAAGGCTGTTGGAGTGGGTCCAGGTGCTAACAGAGTTATTTTTAGCTTCTGTTTCAAGACATGTATAATTGCTGGCTTCAAGTACAAGTAGATCTTCTTCATATATGATGATTTTAATATTGAAGAGACCATATGTGAGGTCATTTATCTATAAAGAGACAGAATAGCAAGTAACTCAGAATTTTGCCTTGTGGTGCTCCTATAGTTAGTGTACCTGACAGATAATATAAGGTTGGAAACAACTGGAAGGATCTGTTTTCCAGGTAGTTTGAAGCATACCAAGATATTGACAAAAATTTATTTTAACTAGTTTTTGAAGTAGTAGAGGATGATTTACTGTTTCAAATTCTATTATAAGGTCAGTAAAAATGCCAGAAGTCAAGAAACCATTATTCATATTGGTGTCTGCTGGGAAAAAGAGGGATATCATTGTCTAAAATGAGGTACATAATCCATGTTGAACATTGCATAAAGACTATAATGGTTTATGTGTTTTAGAACATTCCTTCCAATGGACCACTTTTGAGGTTGTACTCTAACTTCCAATGTGTACGGCCTAATCCTTTAAAAATGAAGTTATCTCCTCACAGTTCAAATAAATACTTATATCTCTAGAACCATAATTGTTACCAGAAAACACTAAATGAGAAACTATTTATCACAAACACATCTTTATAGTGGCAGCATTCACTTGATTATAGGTCTTGAACTTGATTTTATAAGCCACAATTAGTATGATAATTATTAATTTTTGTAGTGTTGTATGAATAGCTTATAATATCTCATTAACCATTCAAGCAACACAAACACTGCCAGCAGCATTTACTTCATGTGGCTGTTAGCGATCATTTTAGGATTTGCAGTTCTCTCCATATAAATAGATTTTTGAGATATTTAGAGAAATATGAGCATCATTATAATAAAAGTAAGGAGTATAAAAATACTTTAGCTGCACAAGACAGAGGTCAAATGTAAATGCAGTTGTGTTTGCCCTTATGTTAACTTTTAAGATGAAATATTTTAATAACATGCATGTAGCACAGTTCTGGAAGTATTTTTATTTATTTATTCTTTTAGTATTTTTTTAAACACAAAACACCTTTATTAAATTATCACATATGACATATGCAATCATACATTTATATAAATAAAAACAAGCCACACTGACGTACTTTTAGTTACCTCACTTATAATCTATCCAGTCATTGTTAGTCAAACATTACATAGCTCATTCAAATTCTGCCTTCTCTTAGACCTTATTCCTCCTCTGCGTGTATTGTTCCCACAGTTCCCATTGTTTTCTATGTAATTTCATCCTACTCTTTTCTAAAGATCCCAATTCCAGTTATTCTCTCTCAGTTACTATATTCACTACTTCTAGTAACGTTGGTCTAGACTTTGATTTCCATTTTCTTGCAATTGCTTTTTTGGCAGCCACCATGATTACAATCAGCAAGGCCTTACTATGTCTAGACAATTTGGATCCTGTATCATAGCTCAAAATATCATTTCTTTAGTTACAGCAATTTGCCCACCCAGTATCTCTGACAAAGTAGTCTGCAGGGAATCTATAAAGTCTCCCAACTCAATATATTGTTTCTAATTGCATCCTTCTTCCCCATAATACTGCCAACATATTCTGTGTACTTGAAGAAAAACTCTTTAGAGTCTACTTGGGGTATAAAAATACCTATGTAAACACTTCCAAGTAAAGATCCTAAACAGTTCTGGAAGCATTAATGCAAATATGACCAAACAATATCTGATGCCTAGAGCTGTCAGTAGGATGTAACTAGAGAAACAGCTGAAGGAACCACTTTGCTGCAGTGAGTTAAGAGTTGTTTATATACAAGTTTTTTTATTTTTTGTGTGAAATGTCTGAAAGAAGAAAGAAGGAGCCAGAAGTCAGGGATAACTGTATATGTATGTGTGTGTGTGTGTGTGTGTGTGTGTGTGTGTGTGTGTGTGTGTGTGTGTGTATATATATATATATATATATATATATATATATATATATATATATATATATATATATATATATATATATATATATATATATATATATATATATATATATATATATATATATATATATATATATATATATATATATATATATATATATATATATATATATATATATATATATATATATATATATATATATATATATATATATATATATGGGTCTACCTTACTTTGTCGAAATCTCAAAACATTGACTCTGACTTCATTGATTCTCACAATATCGAAGCCACACCTCATCGACTCACTGGAACTATGAAGACTTTCCCACGGTAGGTAACTGGTTGTGGGAAATGTTCAGTTTTGCCCTTTTCCCAAATGTAGTGCAATCTCAGAGTTGGTATATTTAGTTAGGGGTGGTGGGGGTATAAGGGATGTTACAATTTATGTTTTTTATTTTTTGGCTAAGTGGTTACTTACAGTGGGAAAGTCTTCATAGTTCAGGTGAGTTGATTGAGTTTGGCTTTGATATTGTGAGTGTTGATGAACTCAGATTTGATATTTACAGATTTCAACAGTATGATGTGCATGAATAAGAGGACTTGTTTGCTGACACTAGCTCCTAAGCTGGTTACTCTTAAGCAAGTTAGGTAGGTTAAGGCTTTTCTTAATTATGATTTGATTACAGTGTAATACAACAGAGACCTCAGCCAATCTGTAAATTTGAAACTGGCAATTCATTCAGTATTTAATATTGCCCCTCAACGTTATTCCAAATATAGACTGATTAACTGCACTTCATCTCAAACCAAAAGAAAATTAAGTGGAAGAATTCTCTCCAAATACAAGTAGAAATAATTCCACAATATACTAAAATCCTTCTAGGAGGAGATATACACCCTAATCCTGGCCCCATCTATCTCAGTGAACACAAAAACAAAATTCTCTCCCACATCTGTAACCCAACAGCCATTCTCCAAGCCAGGTGATCTAATTTTTGCTGCAATAAATGTCAGAAGCAAAAGAAATAACACTGTTGAATTACATGCCTATATTGCTCAACATAAGCCTGATGTTCTCACTGAAACTGAAACGTGTCTTAAACCCAGCATAATCAACTCTGAAGTTATACTTCCTGGCTATAATATCATCTGTAATGACTGTGTAAAGAGGGAAGGTTATGGAATTGCTTTAATGTTTCAAAACACCTACCACATTTTCCCTTGCAACAAACCAACACTGAAATTCAGTTCACCAGAACTTTTTATTGCTTTTCTCAAAATAAACAATTATAAACAAATGTGTATTACTGTCATTTACATTCGTCTTTATGACAATACAGCTATACTGGAAGATATCCTACATTGGATATCCATAACATTCCCACAACAAAAAATACTACTGGATGATGTAAATGCCAGTTGTGTGGATATAAGGTCTACCTCCCCTACATCTACCATGAACTAAATACTTAGTTTAACACAGCTAATTAATAGCCCCACACCTTATAGTAAGACATCAAATTCCCTTTTAGACTGGATTAATGTATTTGACTTTAGTAAATACACCATCTCAGGTGCAATGTCAGACTCTCTCAACGATCATCTCCCAAGCTATATGACCAGACATCTCACATATCCAGTTAAACAGCATATTTATAAAACAACATGCAATATTTCCAAGTTTAACCCAGAAATGTTTATTGCTACACTGTCATCTATTAACTGGAACTTCCTAAAAATCCTCCTCTTAGACAACGCTGTAAATGAATTAAATACAACTTTTCTAAATATCCTAAATAGCCTTGCACCTCCTAGAAGGAAGAGACTAAAAACAAATAATGCAATTTGGCTATCCAAAAAGAGAAGCATGTTAATGCAGGATAAAGAAGAAGCATGGAAAGAACGGCAAAAATATAAGCACCTCAATATCTTGAAAACTTAAGAATGCTTCACAGTCTTAATAAAAAGCAAATAAATGAAGACACAAACTATACTATAATAACTTTCAGAATAATACTATAAACACAACCCTAAAAAAGTTTGGACATCCATTAATGAAGTCTTACATCCTGGCTAAATATTCAACCCAACCCCTCTCCCTATAACTCACCCCTTGAAACTGCAATATAATTCAACTCTTATTTTATAGATAGTATAACATCTCAAACCAAGGATTCCTTAGTGTCTAACCGCAACCCTGCCCAACAGCCACATATCACCACATCCACTTTCGCCTTCAAAACCTATGCCCAAATTCTATATAAAACTACTCTTAAACAAACTTAAACCATGCTCTTCTTCAGCTGATGACCTTCCAAGCAAGTACCTAAAATATCACCCAATAGCATGGCCTTCCTGTCTCAATCCTTATATGTAGGTCAATCCAGGAATCCCACATTGCCTCTCTCTGGAAAAAGTCATATATTATCCCTCTGCACAACAGAGGAAATTCAACAGACATTTATAACTTTTGACCTATAGCAATTGTATTTCCCCTTGCCAAAATATTTGAAAAATGTATTCAAAAAGAATTCCTAGACTATCTCCTACAGGAAGAACTCCTGTCCCCTAGACAACATGGCCTCCATCCTTCACACAGTACTAGCACTGCCCTTCTAAATTATATAAATACTTTCAATAAAGCTAGAGATAACAGCAAATTAGTCTCTTCCTAATTTATAGTAATTTGGCTGATGTTGATAACAAGAAAACTACGTTTGCTCACTTTGTTGCAGAGACAAATAGTAGTGGAAATGACTTTGAAAACTTGATAAGTAAATAATTTTCTTCTGGTGAAAGAAGTGAAAGACTAGTTAACAACAATAGTGGAAAAAGTGACTTTAATGATGGTTCTTTAAAAGACTGGATTTATGCCTCCAAAAACAAAATGTATAAAATTAAGACATTCGATGGAATGTGTGCAAAAGAAAATAGTCCCAAAGGGACTGAGAGTTTTTAAATTCCCCTTTGGTATAGAGTATGATGAAGTGATTTATGCTGAATGTGTTGAAATGTTTGACAGACACGGCTTGAAGTTATTAGAGAAAATTATTAAGGTTAATGACATTAAGCTGTGTAAAATGTTGGAAGAAGTGGAAAAAATAAATAAGGATATCAAAGCGGAATTTTTGTTCCCAGAATGGGAGAAATTGTACACTAAACAACTTAAAGTAGTAGAACGTAAGTGTAATAATATGTTTGAGAGGAAAAGTAAGAAAATTCAGAGAGATTTGACGGAGTACCAGACAAAAAGTGCCTATCCCCTAATATATAAAGACAAAGTAGTAGAAGCAGAGAAAGAGGTAGTGAACTCTGATTATACTTACTGTAAAAAACATTCAGATAAGCAGCAACATTATAATAACAATCAGTACAATAGAAGGCAGCACACTTTTTTCAGAACAGACAAGGATGAAACAGGGGGAAAGAAAGACAATAAGATTGCACTACACACCACCAGGGTTGGAGGGACAAATGGAAGCGAAGGGCACAGTACTAGAAGAAGACATAAAGTGTGAAGGTGTTATACACACTTATAACGGTTATCATATTTATAACTTCACTGACATAGAGATTACTAAAGAACATTTTGGTTTGCTAATGAAAGAGTTAAAATTTGCTCCTACAAGAAGTTTTGATTATACAGACATGATTATTGAGACTAAATTGTTTATAAGAAAGTTAAATTTGGCCTATATATGGCAGGAGGAGAATAAGGTAAGTAATGAAGAAAGGAGGCAAGTTTTTGAAAAAAGAAACACAATGAACCCATTTTTAGACCCTACTTTAAATATCTTAGAAAAGGCTATTATACAAGACTTATATGTCTTAAAAATGAATGATAAAAAAAATTATCAAAGACATAATCTATCTAGGGAAGAGAAAGAATTATTGGATAATATTAGGAAAAATAAATCCATCAAAATAATGCGACCAGATGAAGGTGGGGGCGCAGTTATATTTGATGCCTTACAATATTCACAAAAATATTTGAGATGTTAAGTGATACAAACACCTACTCCTCTGCTTCTATTAATGAGATAAATATTAGTTACAAGAGAATCAATTACTTCTTGGAAGAATACTTATTAGATCAAAGGATTACTTATGAAATTTATAACATTTTAAAAGTTAAGGATCCGATGGTGGCCACAATTTTTGGTATTCCTAAAACTCATAAAAATCTAGACAATTTAATGTTCAGACCTATTGTTTCAGGACAAGGTTCCAAAACATACCCATTTGGTGTAATGGTGGACAAATGGTTGAAACATGTGTACTAGTGCTGAACACCTACTTAAGGATTTTTGGGACATTTTGAGTAAGATTAAAGACCCACTGTGGGAAGAAAATATCATCTTCTTCACCATAGATGTGGTAGATTTGTACACTTCAATCCCAAGAATAGAAGGGATGGAACTATTTGCAGGCAATATTCGTAGGAACACAAATTTTTCTAACGATAAAGTGAACTTGATAGTGGACTTCATGAGTTTAGTATTGGACTACAGTTATATACTTTTTGAGGGAGAATATTTTAAACAGAATAGAGGTGTTGCGATGGGCACTTCCTGCACCCCTATTTATGCTAATATGGTGTTGATAGAATGGGAGTTTAACAAAGTTTTTGGTAGTGATTTTTGGAGACACATTAAAATATATGTACTCTTTTTGGATGACATTTTTATCCTGTGGACAGGGACAGAAGTGGACATCAATGAATTTGTCCTCTATCTGAATGGGACGACAGAATTTTTGAAGTTTACACATACTAAGAGTAGAAAAAGTATCAATTATTTAGATACATACGAAAAACAGAGAAAGGGTTTAAGGGTTTAAGTCAAACATCTATGGAAAAGCCTTTTTTAGTAGCTCATATTTAGAGTTCAGTAGTAGTCACCCATATTCTCGAAAGAAAAGCATAGTAAATCGGCAACTGGTGTGAGTGGCCCGATGAACTCTAAGGCAGAGGATGTTAAGAGTAAATTAAGAAAGGTGGCAAATATGTTTTATGACAGAGGTTACCCTAAGAATATAGTGGAGGAAACATTGAAGTACGTAGAAAAGGAATGGGAAAAAATGTATATGCCCCTGTTAGGAAGATCAATGGAAGAAAAGGAAACATGTACAGATAAGAAAGACTTTGAAAGGGCTATAGTAATACCATATAGTGAAAGTGCTCATAATGTTAAAAAAATAGTGGAAGATAACTGGAGTATTTTGAAAAGTAACTCTTCTCTGTTCTCATTAGTGGGAGACAAACTGTCATTTGTGTTTAAAACAGGGATGAATATTAAAACAAGTTTAGAACACACTATAAAGGATACAAATGCAATAAAATCAGGTACTAAGAAATGCGGGAGATGTTCACAGTGTAAATATATTTTAGATATTAAGAAGTGTACTTTAGATAATATTTTAAAATGAAAGTGAGCTTTGTTAAAGGCAATTGTCAAATGGTAGGTGTCAGACACCTTGGAAAATGTAAGGCATGTCCGGCCTTCTATGTTGATAAAACAGAAAGAAGGCTGAAAGACGGGGTATATGAACACCAATACCAGATCCAGACTAAAAACTTAAATAATGCACTTTACAGACATTCCAACAAGTGCTTCAGTTTTGATAATTACAGTTTTTGAATTTTAGAGAAAATTATTCCAAACCCTAGGGGGGACAATTATAGATCATATATAGAAGAAAGAGAAATGAAATGGCAAATTAGATTGCAAGCCATGCAAGCACCTGGTTTAAATGATTTTATTTCCCTGAAACCTATTTTAGTTAGAAAGGCCATCATATGAATAGGAATATTAGAAAGAAATTTTAATTGAACATTGTGAAGTTATGATTTTAACATTTAGTATAAGGTTGGATATGTGAGAGTTATTTATTAGACAATAAAATATTGTTACAGAGAATTGTATTTGTTTCAGTTGTTTCATTAAGTATTTTACATGTCTGTTTATTTTTTGCCATAATATTTAAGTTTTTTTTAAAAAAAGTTTTAAATGGTTTCAAAAAATGTGTGACACCTTTAAGAAGGATAATTAATTTAATTACTGACGTCATTTAAATTTTCTTATAAATATGTACTGGTGGAAAATGTTAGGAGATTCTGATGAAGTCCCGATTTTGGGGATTAAAGCGCTCAATTGTTTTTTATGTGGTGTTAATAAAGAGTGACTTGTGCTTTACTAGCGTTTTATAAAGTTGAATCAGTCCTGCTGTTTTTCTTCAGTGCTCGTGGATAGTTTTATTTTGTTGGTGTTGGGCACTGGTTTGATCTTTTTATTGTATTATTTAGACTTGTCTAAAACCTTCTACAGAGTTTGTCACAGCAAATGTCTGCTTCAAATGTCCTCACTCGGTGTCTCTCAGCCCACCCTTCTGTGGTTTAAAAGCTATCTCTTCAATAGGTATCAGTCAGTAAAATTAACTTGATGCTCTCTCGTTATTTCCTAATCACCACTGATGTATCACAAGTCTCTATCCCTTATAGGTTCATAGGTTCATAGGTTCATACTAGGCTATCTGCCCTAGGGCATTTATAAGCCTAGCCAGAGTGTGTTTGGCTTTCGCCACCCATTTTAAATTAATTTTGCTATGCCTTTTTTTGAGGTTAGTATACTGTGCCTCTGTCTAACAGTGACACAGAAGTGATAGCTGGGGTAAACCTATGATCTCCCATCCACTCATCAAGATTCCTCTTGAAGAGAGTCAATGTGGGACTCTGCCTAACCTGGACTGGGATTTTATTCCAGAGTGAAGGGAGCCTCTGGGTTATGAATCTGTCCCTCCAGCATGTCCTATTTATTTCAGTGCTGAGGTTCAAGTCTCTCGAGCGCGTAGCTCGATGGGATTTGGATTTTCTGAGGTGCAACATGTCCATTAATTCCAGGTTGGACATGGCTTTATACATCAGGCACAGATCGCCTCTGAGCAGGCGGTATGCCACTGAGTAGAGCTGGAGTTTCTTTAACCGGGCAGCATATGGCATCTGTTTGAGCCCTTTGATCCTCTTGGTGAGGTACTTTTGGGGTCTTTCCAGTTGCTGCAGGTGTCTGGTAAGGTACATCCCAAAAGGGGCATTGTACTCAATTATGGGCCTGATGACGGATGAGTAAAGAGGTACGATGACCTCCCCTGATCTAGATGTGAATCCCTTCATGATTAGGTGGGCTATATAAAATGTTTTTCTAACCACTTTGCCCACGTGGTTGTCAAATGAGAGATTGCTATCAACTTGGGTCCCCAGGTCCCTAATGACTTCTTCTGTACTTAATGGATTACCACCTATGTGGTAATTTGTGGGCACTTTGTTTTTGCCAAAGGGGATGACTATACACTTTTGGCGTTTAGCTTGAGGCCATGGCTCTGGCACCAGTTGTCTGTTTCTATGAGGCCCTTTTGGAGGATGCTTGTGTCGGCTGGAGAGTTGATTATGGTGCCCAGTTTGCAGTCATCTGCGAACTTGGTCAGCCACAGTCCTTCCGTGTTGGCCTGTACCGCCGACAAATATATACCGAACAAGAGAGGTCCCAGGACTGAGCCTTGTGGGATGCCACTTGTAACTGGTTTGGAGTCTGACATGGCTCCAGCAATTCTAACCATGTGGGTTCTGTTCTTGAGCCAGTTTGCAACCCATCTAGTGACATAGGGGTTTATATTTAAGCTGGTGAGCTTATCTATAATGCCCGAGTGGGGTATTGTATCGAAGGCTTTTGCGAGGTCCAGGTAGGCTGTGTGGACCACCTTCCCCTCGTCAATGGCCTTGGTGACTGTTTCAAAGAAATCAACCAGGTTTAAGAGGCAGGATCTGCCCTTAACAAAGCCAAACTGGGTAGGATCCGGTGTCTGTAGGTCCCCAATATCTTTATTTATGAGGTCCATGATGATCCTTTCCATAGCTTTGCAGACCAAGCTAGTCAGGCTTATGGGGCGATAGTTTCCAGGATCCGTTGAGGCACCACCTTTGTGGAGAAGGACCACTGTTGCTGTACGCCACTCTTTGGGTACATATCCTGTAGTAAGGCTAAGATTGAACAGTAGTTTTATGTTTGGGTTTAGCTCTTCTTGGAGTTCATGTAGGACGAGCCGGGACACCATCTGGTCCCATTGATGCTGTGTTTTTTGCTTTGGAGAGGGTGGCTCTTACCTGAGCATCTGAGATGTCAGGGGGGGCAGCACGCTGTTGGGATAGATATTTGTCCTTTTGGTGGGGAGAGGGGGGAGAAGTTTGCACTGAACCTGTCAGCTAGGATGTTGGCAATGTCTGTGGGCTCGGTGTATTTTTTGTCATTTTGGACTAATTCTGAGCATATCTGGGAATTCCCACCCAGGTTCCTAACATAACTAAAGAAAGCCTTGTGATTATCCTTAGTGCCCTGTGCAATTGGTCCTCTCTTAACATTTTCACCAACATCCTCTGTACATCCACACAACAGGCCTCCCTAATACAATACATAGATGATTCTACTCTCTATTGCAGATCTGACAACATGGTGCACTTCCAAAAAATAGCTCAAGAAGCTTTAACAGCTACCAGCACTCATGCTAAACCAAAAAAGGATCAGACTAATACTTTTTCCCCAAATCCCTCTGTCATGAAAAAACAAAATTTAAAGTCCTCTTTCTTGATAATACAACCATTGAAGTTATCTCTCGTAGCAAATTATTAGGGGTGATAGTGGATGGCAAGCTTACATTTGACTTATATATATATATATATATATATATATATATATATATATATATATATATATAAAATTGCATAAGAAAAACTCATCCAAAAATAGGAATGCTTTAAAGAGCCAAAAACTTTCTCACTAACACAACTAAAACTATACTTGTCACTACTTATCTCCTCCCCACACTTCTTTATGTCACTCCCATCCTTTCTAACCTCCAGGCTTCACAAAAATTAAAACTTGAACAATGTATACCTCTCAGCCTCTAAGCACAATAAATCTGGACAAAGCCTAAATTAATGGGGATAAAAATACCTAAAAATAGGGACATATTTTAAATATTGCTCTTACAAACATAGAAAGTTGTTAGAATAACATGATTTGTATTCACATGCATTTTCTGAAAGATATGAAATCTGGAACCCAAATGTATATAATTATTTAGTAACTTCAATCCTCAGTGACTTGCAGGAAAACTATAGATTTTATGGGGAAAAGACCAAACATATGAGGCAGAAATCTGGTGATTCTGTGAAAATCTGGACTGCTGAGCAGTATGGAACAATGCTATAACAAAATGGCTACATTTGCAGCAAATACCCCTTTCAGAACCCACTGCCAGAAATCTATAGATTTTCTGGGGAAAAGACCAAACATATGAGGCAGAAATTTGGAGATTCTGTGAAAATCTGGACTGCTGAGCAGTATGGAACAATGCTAGAACAAAAGTGACTAAATTTGCAGCAAATACCCCTTTCAGAACCCACTACTGTATAGCACTAAAAAGCTTAAATTTGTTAGAACTGCCTCATCAACTAACTTATAATGAGATAATATTTTTGACTGGCTTTAATTATGTTTCTGTTAAAAGTGTGTTTGGGGTATATATATTTATCCACATTTCACGCTGGTCTTGTATATTTTTCATGCTTCCAATGTTACTTGTTGCTGTGTTAAGGCTAATATATTTTAGACTGGTAGACTGAGGAACAATCATATATGCCAACCTGAAGATGTTTCGACTTTAGAAAATTAACTGTTAGTGTATATGGTCCTGACTATATTCTTTGTCACCTGCTTTGTTCATTTTAGTAGTATATATATATAGAAGAGTTAACAGATTTTTCAATATTTATTTATGTTTTGTAATGTATTTAAATAGTTGTGAACCAAATATATTTATTTACCCTTAGCAGTAGCATGCAGTGATCATTGTATCTCCACTGTTTTTGAGCACTATAATGACACAGTGATTATTTCATGAGTTAGGGTGATATCGCTGCTGTTGCAGGAAAGGACAGACGGAAATAAATAATTCAATGCAGTCCCAGTTGCAGGTATGAACAAAAGTATAATATATGAAGAGTTAATGAATTTAAGCCATTAAGCTAATGTTTAAATTTGGATGTACTGGACTTGAGAAACTTTACGAGATTATGATTTTTTTTATGATTTGCATTTAATTATCGTTATTGGAATAGTGTTGAATACACTGAAACAGAGGAGTGATGCAAATAAACTGCGACTATAAATTAAAGTTGTGTTGGGGAGGCAAGGTCTTCTATCTCTACCATTTTTTTTTTCTTTGCTGTACATCTTCCCTCTCGTCCATCTTTACATATAACTTCTAATCCCTGAAGCCCAGTTTGCATTTTTTACCTTTGTATTTCTCCAGTGCATACCTTTTTACCTTATTCAGTTGCTAGTACTTCTTCCTCATTTGTCCCTAAAACTCACCTGTCCTCTTTCTCCCATCCCTAACATGAGCCTTTTATCTCATATTAAACATCGTATTGTAAATATTCTTTCAGGGCATTCTTTGTGTGTGTGTAAGTGTGTGTGTGTGTGTGTGTGTGTGTGTGTGTGTGTGTGTGTGTGTGTGTGTGTGTGTGTGTGTGTGTGTGTATATATAGATAGATAGATAGATAGATAGATAGATAGATAGATAGATAGATAGATAGATAGATAGATAGATAGATAGATAGATAGATAGATAGATAGATAGATAGATAGATAGATAGACAGATAGATTTTTTTTGGCTAAAAGAGAGATTATCACAGATCATTCAAAATCTGTAGATATACTGCTGTTGATGTCTCCTTCTTAGTGATATACTCAGGGCTGACTTCAGAGACACTGTCAGTGCACAATAGTGCCAGCTACATAGGGACTGTATAGGCTGCAAAGTTGTTGGTGGCAGTTTTAAAAGGTGGTTGTCTCATTTAGTGCACCACACAGTGAGCCATCATATTAGGACAATGGTAAATAGCAGTGCAGCTTCACTGATAATGTATGGCAGTTGTAGTACAGCTGATGTCAATCCTCAAATGTGAAACCAAGGAGTTTATCAACAAATAGTCACACAGAGTGTGTCATGTTATCATGCAGTTCAGAACTGCTATTTATAATGGGATAGCTATGTACATGCCCTGTCAATTATGTGTCTCCACAACACTTGTATCAGGTAATGAAAAGCTCAATGCCTGCCTGTAGAAGGATAACAATGCTGCTTATATAATAGCATACCACACATTTGTGTGACTGGCTCTTCAATGTCCTAAACATTAGTGTGCTAGTGTTGGTATAAAAGGTCCTGTACATCCAAAATGATTAATTCACTGGACCACCACTAAGTACAGTTGTCACCCCAGCAAAAATGAGTGCCTTTCCTGGAATCTACAAGGCTACTGCAATAAACTAGACATCAGGGTACTAGTTATTGAGATGAAACATTCTAGTGGTCCATCAAGAAGCCTTGTGACTGGTTTATAGCCATAATGGTTCTAATGCTGATTCAAGGACATTGCCAGAATTGTACAGCAGCTTCAAAACTATCAACTTCTCTCCTCCTGCATAACTAACCTATTTTCATGTGTTGTATATCCAACATAAAGTATGAACAATACAACACCTATGCTCAGACTGTTATTAGAAGCATTTAACAAGCATGCATATCTGCTGGAACATGTTATTTTAATTTCTGCTTCCCTTGTATCTGATTAACATCATTCATGTTTATGAAGCTGAGATATCATTCATGTTTATGAAGCTGAGATATTTGTTGCCCTTGTGTTGTACATATTGTTCCAACTATAATAGTTCTTAGTAGAGAATGCTTTTCATTTTGCATGCCAGACTACAACTAAGCATCCTTATATGAATGGGACAGTAACTTGTGCCACAGAATCACAGGATGCAGTTCAAAGTCAAAGGCCAGTTTAAATGCCTCAATGACTGTATGAGTGGAATATTTATATTTCCATCCCGCTGAAATACATGGTGCTTAATCCAGCACTTGCTAGGGTAGCCACTGAAGTTTGCGCTCTCATGTTGTGAGCATGTTTATCTGTGGGACTGTGTAAGCACTTTATTGTTATAAACTGTATCTGTGTATAAGTTGTGGTACTAAACCTAAAATACCTTTTCTTGTGCACATTTGAATTTGCATTTATATGGTCATACATAAGTACATATTTCAGTAGGTAACCATTCAATACAATGTCTGTCACAGAGTACTTATTAAGGGGAACTATAGCTACATATGACAGATTAATGCAACAGCTTGTAAAGTCTGTTAGTTAGAAAATTATGTTTAGAACAGCCATCGATGGCAGGGCATCCCTAACCCCAAAAGTCAAAGTAAACTTTGTTGTCACTACACAAGTGCAGCCTAAATTAAATTCCGAGTATCAACTCACCAGAGAGTACATAGGAAACAAAGATAACAAGACCAACAGTATAACATTTCAATTTAAAAAAGATATTCAATACAAGACACACAGACGGATAAATACATCAATAATAACAGCAAAAACAAACAAGCCCCCCACAAGACAGCCATAAGAAGAATACTGTACATAGCAGCATGACAGTGTAGGATTGCACATGTTAAGATTGTCCTCCTTTGTTCGTCTCCATCAGATAAACAACAGGCAATTGCACATGGATAAGAAAATATAATGCTACATCAAAGAATAAAAAAGATATTGCACACTTTTCAGTTGAGCTACATATTGTGAATGATTACTGACTAAATAATCGAGGCTGGTATCAGAGTTTATAAGTCGCAGCACTGTTGCGTAGAAGCTGTTTTAAGTATGTGGTGGTCCCGCAGTGGATATTCCAATATCTCTTTCCCGAAGACAGTTGTGTAAACCAGCCATGTGCAGGGTGAGAGGAGTCATGAATTATTTTGAATGCACATTTAGTGCTCCTTGCTCTGAAGAGATCCTGGATTGATAGTAAGTTTGTGCCAATGATTATTTTAGGCAACTCGCACTACTCTCTATAGTTTCTTTCTTTCTGCTATTGTACTGTTCCCAAACCAAACTGTGAAGCTACTAGTGAGAATGCTCTCAACTACTCTTTTGTAGAATGTGGTGAGAACAGTAGGTAGGAGCTTTGCTTTTTTGAGCCTTATGAGAAAATGGAGATGTTGGTGTGCTTTTTTTGACAAACTATTCAGTGTTCACAGTCCAATAGAGATCCTCTGAAATGTACACCCCCAAAAACTTTGATCCTTTCCACCTCTTCACCATTTATCATAAGTGGTGAGTGTGTTTTTGACCTTTTCCTGAAGTCGATAATGATCTCTTTTGTTTTACTGACATTGAAGTCAAGGTTGTTCTTAGCACACCAGTCAGTCAATGAATAGACCTCGTCTCTGTAAGCTCTTTCATCTTCCCCTTTGATGAGGTCCATGAGCTTAGTATCATCTGCAAACTTAATGATGTGATTGGTGATGTATTTTGCAGAACAGTCATGGGTGAGGATGGTGAACAACAGAGGGCTTAGCACGCAACTCTGAGGAACACTGGTGTTCAGTATTAGGCATCCCAAGGTGTTGTTGCCTGCACATGTTTTTTGCTGTCTGTTCATCAAGAAGTTGAGGATCCAGTTGCACATGAGCTTGTTAACTCTCAAGATGTACAAGCTTGTCAATAAGCTGCATTGGAACTGATGTATTGAATGCCAAGCTGAAGTCAATAAACAACAGCCTGATGTAGTTGTTTCTTCCCTCCAGATGATCAAGTGAAAGGTGGAGTGCCATTGAAATAGCATCTGCAGCAGATCTGTTAGCCTGATAAGCGAACAGTAGAGAGTCGAAGGTGGATGGAAGGTTAGCTGACAGATGCCTTTTAACTAGTGTCTCAAAGCATTTCATGACATGTGAAGTTAGACCAACTGGTCTGTAGACATTCAGGCAGGCTGGATTAGCTTTTTTTGGAAGAGGGATGATATTCGTCTCCTTGAAACAAGAGGGAACTTTACCAAGAATAAAGGAGGTATTGAAATATCAGTTAGTACTGAGCATAGTTGGTCTGCACAGCCTTTAAGTACTTTGCCCAGTATTTTATGAGGACCAGCAGCCTTCCTGGGGGTTTACTTTCTTAAGTTGATAGCTCACTTACTGGAGTTAAGGCTGACCACCCCTTCCTCCTGGTCGATAGGTAGCCTTGTAGCAGCCATATTGTTCTTCTCTTCAAATCTGACAAAGAAGGAGTTCAACTTGTTCAGGAATTCAGTGCTGTCTTCACACTGAGATGACCTGGTTTTATAGTCAGTAATCTGTTGTATTCTTTGCCAGAGACATCTGGTGTCCCTCATGTCTGCAAACTGACTTTGTAATTTTTCCCTATTCCCTCTTGGCCTCTTTAATGCCCCTTTTTAGGTTTGCTCTAGCTTCGCTGAGACCCTTCTTTGTTTTTGGCCCTGAATGTTGCATTTCTTGCCTTCAGGAGATCATAGACTTTGTTGTTGAACCATGGCATTTGGTTTGCTCTGATTGTGATGGTTTTGATGTCAGATACATCATCAACACACTTAGTAATGTAAGCTATTACTGCTTCTGTATAATCTTCTATGTTCACCAGTCCATCTGATGTAGCAGTCTCTTTGAAAATGTCTCATCAGGTACTGTCAAAACAATCTTGGAGACATTCTAAAGCCCCCTTTTGCCAGACCCTGATATGCTTAACTGTGGGCTTTTCTTTGATCAGAGCTGGTTTGTAGGCTGGTAGAAGCATGATGGTAAGACGGTCAGAGCTTCCTAAGTTAGGTTGTTGTACTGCTCTGTAGGCACTTTTGATGTTGGAATATGTCTTGCCCAGAGTGTTAGTACCCCTTGTAGGAAAATCTAAAAATTGATAGTAGTGGGGTAACACCTCTCTCAGATCTGCTTGATTAAAATCACCAGCAACAACATGTGCAAAGTCTGAGTTTTTTCTCTGCATCTCACAGATAGAGTTATAAAGATTGCTCAGGGCCTTAGTGGTGTTTGCATTGGGTGGAATGTATACCACTGTTACATATATTCCATTTAGCTCTCTAGGTACATAAAATGGTCTGCATTTTAAGGACAGGAACTCTAGACTGTCAGAGAAATGAGAATGAACAATCTCACGGTTCTCACACCATCTTTCAGTCACATAGGTGCAGACTCCACCTCCCTTGGCCTTTCCACACAAAGGTTGACATCTGTCTGCACAAAAGAGTGTGAAGCCTTCTAAGCTAACAACACTATACTTTGTCTAATCTTTACCTAACAAAAAATCCTTTTCCCTTACCTTGTTACTATTATAACAAAGCAAACAAAGTGTGTCTGGTGTAACTTATTATGTTTTTTTGTGGTTGTCAATTACAAAAGGATAGTGTTTGGTTTCCTTTTGCAGTCAGTGTAGTGCCACTCATTTATTTAATTAATTAAAGTGAGTGCTAACATGCAGAACTCAATTTAATGTTTTTGTATGTCAAGATTATTACGTATACTCTTTCCTTCTAGGCGCTGATGACTTAGTCTTCTCCTCTTCCAGTCTCTGTATGATACTATACCCAAAGATGTTTAATTAAGGGGTTGGGAGGGTCGCCTAATGGTTAAGGTGTTTGCCTTACAAACACAAGTTGCAGGGTTTGAGTCACACAAGGCATAATTGGCTAGGCTTAAAATAGCTTGTAAGGGGCTTAGCCTAGTACTAACATATGAACCTATTAAATGTAACTCTTCTACTCAGCTCAGTAGTACAAGTAACAATAAACTTTTGCAAACCACTTTCATGGTGAGCTATCCTTTCACATATTCCCAGACTTAGGAACACATGGTGATCAATGATCTCTAATTTCACAGAACATCTCTGAATTTGCCTCATATTTTTCTCTGTCTTGCATAAAAATGCTAATTATGTTGTAAATCAATAAGGATTGCAGTCAGGTAACAATGCCATATTTTAGAGTTTGACACTTTTTATTATTCAGAAAATGCATGCTGGCATAATACCTGTTATTATAATTAAAATAGAGTGAAATTTAAAATTGGCCCTGATTTTCTGCCTTTACCCCTCACTGTTTTGACTCTACCTCTGATTCTTAAGAAAAGAACTTTAAAACTATCCAAGAATTCACTTGAAAGAATCTAACCATTCAAGTATCTTGGATATCATATAGATCCATCATGTATTTTCTAAGGTCATGTTGATAGAACTATCTGTAAATTCAAAAGGTGAATGAAAACATTATATGAACTCCAACAGCAGATACATAAAGCAGTAAGACATTTTTTTAATAAATCCCCCTTACCCCATGTAATAAAGTCTATTTTATTAATGAAATAAAGTCATTCTCAAACATCATCAAATTTCAGATTTAACTAAATAAATCCTGTCATTATTTATGTGGATTCCCAACAAATGAACATTGCTGTGTTCCCCTATCCAAAGCTTGTGCTTATCTATTAACCTTCCAGCCCAATATTCATTAATAATTCTTATACTGAAACATGCAATAAACAACTCAGACATCATACCAGACTTATACATCTCTCTGGAAGTACTCACTTATTACTGTCAACCTCGTCTAACTAAAAGCTTCCACATACAAAGTCATTTCCATTGCTGGCCACCTTCTGAAACTCCCTTTTGCCAAGAATTGCTAAAAGCCCACATCATCCCTCTAAACAAACCTTAAATATCACCTAATTAGATAAGCATTTTACACATGCTTCCAACCTGCCTAGTCATACAAAAACATTAGCCAGCTATATGACCCCTAGATAAGTACTGAAGTACAATGATTCAAATAGATACCTTGGTACATACCTTTAGCACCATCTCATGCCAGATACACACAACTATTACTAGTAACAGCAAGCAGTATTGATCCCCTATTCATAGTGGGCAGGATTCATGAAGCCTCAGTGTAAGAGTTATAACTCTTACACGGAGGCTGCAGTTAAACGGGGTGATGTCAGCATGCTCTGCATATTCATGAGAGCATGCTGAATCACACTGAAGGCCAACACGGTCCGTGTAAGACAGTAGGGGGCGTGTCCGTAGGCCGAGCCCTGTAAGCGGACACGCCCCCAGAAGAGGAAAAGTACCCAAAGGAAACACCCACGACAGAGTCCACGGAAATGTGAATAAACAGAACACAACACATGCCCCCACAGACTATGAACATAAAATAAATATAAATGAACATGTTATAATTTTTTTTTAAATTGTAAAGATGTTTAACCGTGAGTGCGCTCGTTTGCGCGGGCGTGCCCGTAGCGCAGCTACAGTTAGCAGTCAGTGGGAAAGCACATAAAAACTAAATATGCAAAATAAACCAGGAAGCAATAGCGTAGCGGTAGAGATGCTGGCTGCAGAGCAGGCATTCATGGTTCGAGCCCCCACAACACCATTTTTTTTTGGCAAAATAAGGAGGAAACAAGTCCCTGACAAATATGTAGACATAAAACCACAACTTATGTAAAATGTAATGAAATAGCCCATTCATATTGAAGAAATGTGAGGTAACAAAAGAATAAAAAATGTCAGATGTGCCCATAGATGAGCTGCAGTTTAATAGGGTGAGTGTATCTGCCCATAGATGAGCAGTGGTTTAACTGGTGCAAAATGAGTGCCCGTAGCTGAGCAGTGGTTTAACATGCTAAATCTATGTGCCCCTAACTGAGCTGAGCGTAATATGCGTGCCGATAGCCAAATGAGGCTTAAACCAGCTTACCCCGTTTGTGCGGAGCTGCGCACCGCGCAAACAAGCTAACCGGCGGGCAACGTTGAGCAAGCCGTATCAAAACTGCCTTTACACAGACACACCCCTCAGCATGTCTAGACAGTCATGAAAAATAAAAAGCAGTGGCCAGGTTTGAACCCAGGATACTATACACCATAGTCAAGGTACAGAACCACTAAGCCATGACAGCAGTACCTAGAAATGCAATAATAGCTAATATATAGGAATGAATACAAACTACAGCATGACAATGCAGGTATACTGAAGTTGATACAATTCCAAAATGTCCAATCACAGATATGTGCGGGAAAAACGGACTATATAAGCCCCATAGGCGGGAATACACAGCATAAACGATTGTAGAACAGACCTGCAGGCAGAATGTCAGGAGTAGGAGAGGGTAGTCGCTTTCGAGCACAGAGGTGGGGTGTTGAGGAGTCCAGGTACATGGCCTGGCTCCTAGTCCACAATCATGAGGCCCAACTCATGCAGGGCCAGATCCTCTGGGGAGCATACAGGGCTGAGGTGTGGGACCGGTTGGCTCATGATCTCACCAGTGCCACAGGGATTCCAAGGACTGGTGAGCAGGTCTGTCACCACCATGCGGACCTGAAGAGATGCAAGCAGGACCAACTGAACCTTTGGATCCAGGAGGCCCGGCAAACACCCAACGCCCCACTTCTGAGTAAGTAACATTTAATTATGTATGTAAAAAATTAAACTAGCTGATATTATGGAGATGTGTATTCCAATATTACTTCATTTATATTACAGCTGCAGGTGTCCGTTCTGCGAACCGCAGAGCCTATGGTGATAGGCTGGTGCGGTTGCGCCACCAGGCAGGTCAGTAATCCACTACCAGTAACTGTAAAGAAATATAAAAGTATGACAGTCAGCAAAAGAGTGCAGTGTAGTCAGTAAGGAATACAATCTGCAAGTAACAGTGTGAAAGTGTATGCAAGTATTGCTTGATTACAAGAGTTTCCAGCCTGTAAGTGTAACCTAAACATGAAACTGTCCGACATATATTCTGAAATAAAAATGCCCTGCCTGTAAGAAAATAGTACACAACCTGCAGCAGGCTGAAAAGTATAGCTGCAGAAGATGATGAAATCACGTGTGAAATATATCCCTGTGGAAATACTGAAACCTAACAAAAGTGAGACTGCTGGAAAGGATTGTAATAACTACTGTTAAAACATGTCAATAAAGCCTAGAAGTACCATCCTGAATAGTAAAATGAAAGCAAGTGAGAGAGTGTGAGAAAGTGTCATGAATCCAGCAATACAGTAGTAATAACCCCTGAATAAAGTATACTGCAGTCAAGACATAAAGAAATGCATGTGAGATTCAAAACCAAACAGTGAAATATGTTCAAAGTGTTGCTGCATGTGGAATGTGTATCCCAAAATCTGGATATGTTGCTCTCAGTCTGAAATACGCAGATAGGATGATTGTCTGATATACCAAACATCCACACTTGTCTACAGCTATATAAAGCAAAAGTAGCAAGATGATGTAGCTGAACAAAGCTAGATATGAATGTGTATGAAGAACACTAAAATGTATATTGATGTTGCAGTAACAGTCCTATCAGCAAGGTGAAATAGTCATCATATAGGAAACTGTAGTTAGAACAGTAGTATGTATATAACTGTAGCTATTTGAAATGTACAGCATATGTATTGTTTTTCGAAGGTGTTAATATTACTTTCTTTACCCCACCCTATAACCACATATAACCCATTCCACGTGAAAATGGTATGTGCAATCACAATTAACACCCCTGGACGTTTGTCCTGTTGGGTCATATATATTTGCATGTCCGTTGATGCATCTGCCCTGTTCATACATCCACACCTGATGGCCTGTTGCCATCAATTAACCCTGCATGTTGTTGGACTGTGTATTTCTGTTCAAATTATGCATGTGTTATGCACGCTGTTCAATGGTGTGAATATCTGGGTGTTTGGTTAATGGGAATACTAATGCATGCTGTTACAACTAATTGTGAATGGTATTATATGTCACTAACCCAAACTGTCATGACATAATGCAAAACATAGGATGACAGGGAAGGCGGGTTCCAGTGGACCCACCTCTCCCACCTCAGCTGGCGAGTGCACCTGGCACTAGTGCCGAGTCCGGACCCTCCTCCAGTGGCCCTGTGCCACCTGCAGGTGGAAGCGCTGCAGGGGATGGGGCTCGCCCCCCCCTCTGCAAGTGTGGCCGGAGGAGATCCACCACTCACCCTCCGTAGCGTCGGGACTGTGGTGCGTAGGGAGATTCGGGACTCTGTCCTTGAGCCCCTACGCCAGCTCGAGGCACGGGTGGTGCAACTAACGGGCATGCCTATTGCCCCACCTACACAGCCCCCAGCACAGCCCCGTCCTGGGCAGTGAAGGAACAGTGGCAACTGCCTATGGGTGGGGGTATCAGTTCCACTGTTGCCATCTGTGGGCTCATGGGCTCTGGATTTCCAAACCTCCGTCCCCGTCAATTGTGTAACCCCCCCCACACGTGTCATACACCACCCCTGTATGCGTCTTGTTTGTCTTGTCTGTTTACCTACCCAACCTACCTCCCCAGCTGAACCAACTTCCTTCACCTGACATACCACTCTTACCTGAAAAAAAAAAAAAAAGGGCACTCTGTACCCACAAAAAAAATTACGCCCCATACATAGCTGCCCATTCCGCACACATGTCCGCTGGACATGGAACTTATCAATTACAATTGGCTGTACAACAAGTATTATTGTTGTCCTGACACCTCTTTCAGGGGTGGAAGGTTTCAAATGTCACACCAAATTACATACATATGCACAGCTGTTGCTGAGGAAGAAATGGGCAGCTATGGGCCTTACCTACATCCCTCCTGTACATCCCGAGCTTGTTTCCCTACTGTCTTACCCTCTTTGTGACCCCTTTTTCACCACTTTCCTGTCTCCCCATTTTCTTTTCTTTCAAAGAAAATAGCGCGGGTGTGCGCCAGAGTAAGCACCGTTAAGCAGTTGTAACCGGGTGTGCGCGGAGCTAACCACCAGTGCGCATGCGTGAGCTCCGCGCAAACCAGCGCTAGCCCAGTTACAACTGCTTAAAAGTGCCTTAGTCACTGTGATTGACAGGTCCTGTACTCAGTTCAAAAGAAAAATAAACTCCCACTGTCAGTCCCGAACCCAGGACCTTGGAAACACTCGTCTGTACAACCTACCACTAAGCCATGACTCTTATACAAAAACATTGTGCTAAAATAAATATAACATGTAAAAGTAGGGATGAATGTAAAGGGAATATAGGATGTGTAGTACACAAAGCATGTCATTGAAAATAAATGCCAAAACTACTGGATTTCCATAATAGTAGTGTGTGAAAAGAAACAGCCATGCTAGTTGGCAGCCTGTAGATAATAAGGTCAGTGAAAGTACATAGATATATGTATGCATATGTACATATATATATATATATATATATATATATATATATATATATATATATATATATATATCTATATATAGTTGTAGGAGTCAATGTGCATACACACTTGCTACAAGGAACATGAGAGAGGAATGGAGAATTGTGAATATACAACACAGCCTGAAGCATGAGAGAGATACTAACCTTTACAGTCACAGAACACTGTCCACAGCATACCAGCATGGTCCCCGCCCTCACAATCTGAAAGGGCAACACCTATCCCACATACCCTTTTATAGCACTGACCTGAAATCACAGTGAGAACTGCAATCAGTACACAACTGGCTGTATGCAATTAGCAAATGCTGGCTTACAATTGGTGCAGAGGCCATCACATGGACCTATGCAGATACCTACAAAAGCATCCAGTGCTAACACTCCCTACATGCAATACATTCATTGCATTGTCTGTAAGCAGACAGAGGGAGAGCGAGAAGTGAGAGAGAGAGAGAGAGAGAGAGCAAAAAAAAAAAAAAAACAGACACTGTGACTCTCTGTAACCTGAAGCTGTCAGCACTGACAGTAGCAGCAGCAAGCAGAAGCTGTGGTAACGCAACCAGCTGCGACAAACAGAGGTAATGCAAAGTAGCAGGTTAATAGTGTGCATACTGTGAACCCTCCAAATGTGTCATAGGTCTGTATCCATAGGTATGTCCATGTGATATGTTGTGTGTACGTAGTTCCACCAAAAGGGGATGACCATACATCACATGTCAAGCAGTCATAGGCCAGGATCTTGGCAGCATGTGTCTGTGCGTTGGCCCAGCAATGGCTGTAGTGACTGCTTTGAAATGTCAGCCAGGCCCAAACGTCAGAATCAGCCCATCCCAAAGGCACACTGGCTGGGAACAAGTGTCTGCAGGTACCTGATGTCACTGCATATGCATCCCATACTGCATAATTCCATAGCATAGCAGACCAGTCCCGTTATGCATATGATGTGGTAATCCCCAGGGTCAGATGAGGTGCCCCCTTAGCGTTGTGGGACCACTGTTGCTGTATGCCACTGTCCAGGTACATATCCTGTAGCACAGCCAAGATAAACTATCAGTGTTACATGCGGTGGTATGTCCTCTCAGAGTGCCGGTAGCACACATCCAGGGGGACCACGAGGTCACAGTGATGTTGTGTGTTCTCCTCTGCTGAGGGCGGCCCTCACCTGGACATGTGCGATGATAGGGAGGTTACATCCAGCTGGGATAAATATCTCAAAGGTGGGGGAGAAGGAGGGGGGATATGTGCACCGAACATGTCTGCAGGATTGTTGCCAACATGCCTGCGTTTGGTGAATGTTAAGTAGGTGTGGATTAACACAGAGCATATCTGAGGCATGTGGTCCATATGTGTAACATAACTGAAGAAGGCCTTGTGGTCATCCATAGTGTTTGTGTCCATTTCCCTCCCAGAGTAGGCCGTGGCTGTTGTTATGACGGACTGTAGCATAATACCAGTGCTGACCACAGATGCCTACCCTTAATGTGAATGTGCTCTGTCCTGCAGTAGCCTCCTGCTATTGTTATACAATCTGCCTCTTTCTGGGGTCCACCGGACAGGATGCCTAACCTTTGTGCATAGGATCTGGGTTAGACATGTGCGTGCAAGTGTCATGCAATCCGCGGCATGTCCGTGGTAAGCATTTGCAAAGGGGTCAGTAGTGTGGCTTGTGGCTTCCACTGGCCCAGTGTGCTGCATGGATACCATCTCAGTCCCAGCAAGTGAATAACTGTCTAACCACATACATATCAAAGTAGTCTACTGTGCTGGTGGTGGTGGTGGGATATGTATATCCAGGCCGAGTAACGTCTGTCCACATCACAGTAGTGGACGGTGTCCCACATACAGTACCTTGGGATGAACCTCCAGAGTGAGGTTGTGCATTGCACCTGTCAGTGTGTGCTGACCGATGGGGCATGCTACTACGTTGTGTGGAATGTGGCAGGTATTGTTGCACAGGTGTTGGCTGAGCACTGATATCTGGCCATGTACCTGTGTATCCACCACGACACACACACATGCAACATATGGGAGTAATAGTATATCACTACACATGAGTATCATGTATAGTATGTGTGCCATATATTTCTGACATGGTCTGCTGATATCCTGTCTGTGTTCTCTTCCAGGGAGATGGCACGACAGCGTAACCCCGCCTACTCTGTGGCGGAAGATGAGGAGATCCACCAGAGCCTGGTGCGGGAGTATGACATCCTGTTTTCCCACACCAGTCAGAATCAGCAGAAGAGGGCCGCACTGTGGCAAGACCTTGTCCGTAGGGTAAATGATATTGGCACGCATAACAGGACATATGAGCAGGTACAACATCACTGCAGTGATTTAATCCGAAGTGTCTGGCAGCGTGCATCAGATATCCACAGGCAACAGGTCGCCACAGGAGGTGGGGTGGCCACACATCCCCCCCTCACCAGACTGGAGGGGCTACTCCTAAGTGTTGTGGCTCCAGCCCCGGAACACCAACAGCAGTACACCTGCATTATGATGGAGGCTGGTTCCACACAGCAGCACGACATGGAGCGTGCAGGTAATATGCCATATGTACACCTGACTGTTCTGTACACTGTATCATATGCAATATCAATGGCACAGATGTGCCCACTGACTTTAATCTCATCATTTCTGCAGGTCCCTCCAGGGTTACAGAGAGACAGGCCATCCATGCTGGTGAGTGTGTTTAACATAACCTATAATAGTCCTGAAGTCCTGATAATGCTAGTAACAGTAGTGTAACTCAGTAGTGCTCTGTGTGTATACTGCAGGGTGTGCATGTGTGCATGTGTGCAGGTGTGTCTGTGCCCATGTGTGCACGTGTGCAGGTGTGCCTGTGTCCACGTGTGCATCTGTGCATGTGTGCCTGTGTCCACGTGTGCATGTGTGCATGTGTGCATGTGTGCATGTGTGCCTGTGTCCACGTGTGCATGTGTGCATGTGTGCATGTGTGCATGAGTGCATGTGTACACGTGACCATGTGTGCATGTGTGCATGTGTGCATGTGTCCACGTGTGCATGTTTGCATGTGTCCACGTGTGCATGTGTCCACATGTGCATGTGTGCATGTGTGCCTGTGTGCATGTGTGCCTGTGTGCATGTGTCCATGTGTGCATGTGTGTATAAGTGCATCACTGGTAACAATGTCTGGAGACTGTAAACTGTGTTTCCTGTCTTCATCCCACAGGTTCTGGGGCTGCTCTGGTGACCTGCAGCAGGGAACCTGAATCCTGTGCCACGGCTACTGGTAATGATGATATATGTGTAATGGTACAGGAAGGTGTGTCAGGGTCTGCCATTGGTCAGCAAATTGACAGTACACAGCTGTCAACCCCATCATTGCGCACAGTCATCCTGCCTGTACATCCTTTGTCACCATTGTCCATAGGTGATGGACAGGATACAGCGGGCATAGACCAGGGTAATGTGGTACCTGTGGCACATGCGTCCCCACACAGCAGCCATGGGCAGGGTCCTCCGATGGTACCACACAGACAGTTGCCCATGGGTTCTCGTGGGAGCATCCGTGGGCGTACTGCCTCTGGCCGACGTGCCCAAAGAGGTCTGTCAACCTCAGCCATGTTTCGGACTGTCATGCAGGCTCAGTCACGTATGGAAAGGTACACCAGACAGGGTCTGAGGGAGCTCAGAGCATGTCGCACAGCCATGACAGACAGTATGCGTGACACTGCGGATGCTATCCGTAACTTCACCGATGTCATAGACAGACATTGTGGGGACATATTACAGCAGTTCCACAACCAGATGTCCATGAGCCAGGGCAATGGTGGGCGTCTGCGGCATCGACGTGGCCATATGCCGGCAGCGGCAGCAGCTGGCAGTCAGCGTGGATGGCAACAGGCTCGCGCATGCCCCCACAGTGCCAGCAGCAGCCCTAGCAATGCTGGGTCTGTGCTGTCATCGAAATGCCCCAGGAGACCACGTGCACGTGGCTCTGGACAGTCCCAACAGGGACATGTGTCCAGTCAACACCCCCCCGCTTCTGATGACAGTACCCAGTCCGACTCTGTACTGGATATGGTCCGTAGCACCCCTGCCAGGCACAGGTACCATGTCCATGCACACAGACACTGATCTGTATGGCCTGCCAGGTGCAGTCTGTGGCTGTCCACAAACCCCTGTATATGGCAGCCATGAGGTGGAACTGTGTGCGTGCATACACAAATGCAAAATGTTAACACTTAGGGCAACCACATACATGCACACACTGCACCAACACTGCCCCACCCTGTACTGCTGCCCTTCACCAACACACATACACACACATGTCAATTGGTGGTATCAGTGGCTGACTCAGGCATACCTAATCCACACCCTGTGCATATGATAACACTGTGCCACCTCCTGCAATCTCCAACATCATTGCGGGAACAGGTAAATACGTTGCTGATGCACAGGGCGACTACATAGACGTGTATTAGTAGTATCATGTTGGTAACAGTACAGTGTGCTGCTATGACTGTGTGTGTACCCCAACATGCCTGCTGTAGTAACTGTATGAATGTCCTGAATTGTTATCTGCACCCATAGTACATACCAATGTATAACAGCTGCACATAATTGCATGCCGGTGGTAAGGTTGTCAACAGATAGCCGCATACATGGGTAGCACAGGGGGAAAGCTAACGCAAGTAGTGATATGCAATGGTGGACATGTACAGTAATGGTGTCAAGATGCCCACAACCACTATGCCATGTGTATGTTCACAAGATCTAGATATGTGTGCAGTACCAATGTCGTCCAGATCACAAATAAGTATGACATAATATCGGTTCTACCATGGGCATCTGTGCTGTGTATTCCTGGGTACATGTTGATAGTGCCTACATATTTGCATTGTTACTTACTGTTATTGTTACCCCTTCTTTGTTGTATAATGCAGTACTTCCAGCCCTGTGTACTGTAGCTTTGTTTGCATGCATGTTCGCATGGGGTCCCCTGGAACACTGCTTACACCTGCAATGCAGAGTTACAGTGCTTCTGTAGACTGCTAGTGACATCTGCATAGCGTACCATATGTATGTCAACCTTACGCATGACAGAACATCACTGTCTGCCCTGTACGCATGTACGTTGCCTGTGACACATTGCACATGTCTTACCTGGCATTTACCCACGTGTGCAGTCATATATGTCAGTGCTATGAAACAGTGGCAGTCCACCCACACATACACACCTTCAGTATGTTGTTCCCCATTGGCCCTATGTGTTGGTACTCACCATGGCAATCACACTACTAGGGTGGCAGGTGCAAAGGTAACCTGTGAATCGCCTCTATGGTCCAGTCGTGGTTTATGTGAGTCATGTGTCATTGTCACAGCTGCCACATGTATGCAGTCAGCCATCACCCTTGGCCAGGAATGTACAATACATGTGTGGGATGCCACCACACAGCCAATCTGGGGACTGGTCTCTCTGAACCCAGTAATGCCATACCCTGTCAGGTGGCATGTCATATATACTACGTCCAGGACAAACGTCAACCCCAATCCCTGCTGCTACTATTGATAATACCCCTGAAGATGTTCCTGATAGCTTTGACCAGTCCTTTACTGAGACATTGCAGGCCCTAGCTAGCCATCTACCTCTTAGCTCCCCTGGTCCTGAAAGCAGCACCCCTAGAAAACTACTTGCGTCCAGCTGCCAACCAGTCGCCACTTCACTACTCCGTACCTTGATTGTAACAGTGAAACCCACTACACTGTCTGCTGAACAACTCCCTGCCGAGTACCTATCAAAACCAGATGATGCTATTGCTTACCCCGTCTCAAAGGTAATCAAAGGAACCATGTTAGAATCTAACTTTCCCACCATCTGGAAAATGTCATATGTAATCCCACTTCACACAGGAGGCAGCTCTACTGAAGTCTCCAATTATAGGCCAATAGCTATACTCTCTCCACTTGCAGAGATTATGGAAACTTTCGTCATAGACAGGTCATGCACCACCTAATCCAAACCCGCATTATGGCAGACACTCAGCATGGCTTACGACCTCATCACAGCACTACGCCAGGCCTCCTAGCCTTTACTAACACCATAAGCCATACTTGCAACATTAATTATATATCCACAGCCCTCTTTTTGGATAACTCAAAGGCATATGATATGGTTGATCACCAACTTGTACTCCACACCCTGCACAGACTGTCTAGATACTGGAGCCTTCCAATGGTGTCAATCCTACCTGCATGGTCAACAGCAGGCCGGCCTCTGGCAGAACAAACCCTCTAACCTTCTACCTAACACCCTCAGAGTACCACAAGGCTCTATCCTGGGCCCTTGCTGTCCTCCATCATCATTAACGACCGTTATACTGTCATCCCAAAAGTCAGCTGTATGCAAAATGCTGTATACTCTACTCTGATCTGCTCAGCCACATCTCCAGTAGAGTTATGGTCAGCTACCCAGACCACCTTTAATACAATAGTGAACTGGCTTTCTGAACATCATCTGATCCTAAATCCCAATCAAACTAAACAGCTGTTATTCCACCAACACGTAGGTCTACCACTTTCACCGTTACCATAACATCAACTGATGGCACAATAATCTCCCCTAACCCATCTCCGAAACTAGTAGGTGTCATCATAGACAATAATCTCATATGTGACATACATGTTAACCAGATTAGCAAAGCCATCAATAGAAAGCTAGGGTCACTTTACAGAATTAAAGCCTTCCTAGCCCCTCTAGCTAAAGGTGCCATAGCTCACTCACACCTTGTTTCAGCCATTCTGTATGCATCCCCTCTACTCTCACATATGAACAAGACTCTCCTTAACAAGCACACGATTTGCTACAACCACATTGCCAGGTTTGCCACTGGCCCACCTTTTAGGACACATCATTGCATCAATCTAAATCAGCTTGGTTGGCTTGCAATACCCAGCCTAATACATTATAATAAACTGATTATGGCCTATAGAATCCTCTATAATCCAGACAATACTCCTGCACTTAAATTAGTATCACCCCCTATAACAATCCTAGACCGCTTCGATCCTCTAACAATGTACTACTTCAAACTAGCAAGTTTAATAACACAGCTGGTGATTCTGTCTTTGCAAACCCTGTAAGTAAATCCTCGAACTCACTTCCAGCTGCTATTACCCTAATGTCCACCTTAGGTCATTTGACAGTAGACTCAAACAACATTTGTCACATAACTGGCTATGTCAATGTATCAAGCCTGGCTAACTCGAATGTGTAACTTCTGTGAACCACTTTACTGTGTAATTTCAATTTAATCCTGGCTTGTGCTCAGGTCTAACATTAACCTGTGGAACATGTTTGACTTGCTTACTTATCTAATCCTTGTAAATAATCTGTTTGTACTATGTAATGCTAGTATTCTGTAATGCTATACCTGCTACCCTCGTAGCTTGTCTCCACGGGCCTCCCCTGGAAATGGACATGCATCCAGTTGGGCTATCCCAGTCAACAAATGTAGGATAAATAAATAAATCAATACAATATATTACAGTGACGACAACACCAGTCAGACATTGACACACACTGACAGCATGCTGAACACACTGGGGCATACGTGGGGACTCAGACTAGCAGCCTGCCTGGGCATCACACACCTCCGCAGCTGGCACACAGGCATATGTTCCATCGGAACAGAGCACATGCCACACATGGCACACACATCCCCTGTGCCACACACCCACAGCCTGTAGGGCTACACAACACACCTGCTACAGACGTGTCAGGTACCTGTCATGTGTGCTGCACTGGGGTCCCGCTCAACAGGCTGTATCTGGTGAAGGTCACAGTGATATGACTCAGGGGCACTATGGTCCACCACAGCACACATGCATACAGGTCAGACAGAGGCATGGATAGATATGACTCACTCATTGACCATGCCAGTATGGCTGCCTGGGACATACCTCCCTGGACTACATGATAGGGAACATAGAATGGATCTCTCAGCATGTGGCACAGGCCAGTATGAGCCTGATGTTGGTTGCCAACATACCCTCACCAGGTATTCTACCACTATATGTGGGAAGGCTGTTGTATGTCTACATTATGGTCAGTCTCCACTGTCATTCATAGGGTATCCACTGGCTGTCAACGTGTGCTTACATGCTAGGGAAGCTACATTGATGTTCACGGGTCATCTTGCACGTGACACCCATGGCCCGATGTCTAATGGCAAGGCTCCTTGGTACACACATACTGCCGTATGCTGCACGACATGGTTTACATAGCAACCTTTGTGGGTATCACACAGGTTAGGACACTAACAGTGCTGCTACATAACAACAGCAGTGTACACCAGAAGATGCATGCACCAGACACTGCCCTCAGCATGGTGAACTGCAATGTCTGTGCAGTACTGGATGCATGATTCCTGGCTCACAGGTGTTACCCATCACTGACAGGTTATGCCCCATACCATGCCTGTCGTCCCCTACACATGTAACACACATGGATAGGGGGGTGGTATCCCAAGTTAACACAGATACACACACCTCCAGGTTGTTGGCACAGCACAAACCATCAGGGCCTACTCATGTGCAGCTGACAGTGTGTCGGACTGCCATCTGGTTCATAGCCTGGCACACACAACCCTCACATACACAGGAACACCACCTATCCTCCATAACAACACCTGCAATATGACAGTCCCATGAACTGTGTTTATAAGGCCGTACTGCATCCAGCCGAACATTGTGTGTGAGCATTACTGTAACTACAACACTCTAGTTGAAGAGTTCACAGCATGTGGTCACCGAATTGCAGTGGAATGACATGTTACCACTACCACAACAGGTGGGAACATGCAGCACCTGTACATTGACTACATGTACAATATATGGCCCAGACCAGATGTGTATCCCCTGCTGTAGGTCTTTCACCATAGACACCCACACTGTATACGGACATACCACGTGCGGACCCTGCACAGTAAGACACAGTCATATTGGTATACATTGCTAATACCATTTATCCACACGAAGCATGTGTCAGACATGGTAACTACTGCAGGTCACAGGTATTTATGTGTATGTGTCACACACATACATCATGTGTGCAATGCCATTGCTGGGTTAGGCAATGGCATGCATTGTTATGTACAAACACTCGCACAAGGTCATACTGTGTGACACAACCACACGTGACAGTTGTGGGTTACCAAAACATGCCTATCTGTACTCTGACAATGGTAATAGACACAGTAGCAGAGCACACTATTGGCATTACTAGCCAACTAGCCCTGTTTGGCTGTGCTGATAGTGTGGTGACATCCCCTGTGTTTACTGGGGGAGTATGCAGCATCTGGTGTATTGTAGTATTTGCCAAAAGGATCTGTTCCTCACACTTGCATTTACACACACCCTCCTACCCCCACACACATGCACACTTGCCATTTGCAGGATTCATTCCCCTACCTACCTAAGTCATGACACGTGAGAGGGAGGCATTAGCAAAGCGCTCTGTTCGATTTACTAGATAGTTCCTCGTCTCTGGATATACTTATAGGGTGCTGACAACATCAGTACTTTGAAAGGGTAATGTGCATCAGGTAGTGTGATCACCTGATTGCCAAAACTGACATGTTTTTCATACGGAAATGCACACACACAAACTCCCCACATGCAAACACACATACATGTCATTTACAGGTTTCAAACTCCTACCTAACTACATTACGATACGCAGGGGAAACGCATTAGCAGAGCGCGCTATTCGCATTACTGGGAGGCTTCCCTTCTCCTGCTGTACTTATAGGATGCTGACATCATCTGGGTTTAGAAAGGGGAGTGTGCATCCTGTAGTGTGTTCTCCCAGTTGGCAAAAGGAGCATTTCCCTCATACATATCTGCACACACACAATAACCCCCCCCCCATCCACACACACACACTTGGCATTTGCCGGATTCAAACCGCTACCTAACTATGTTATGACACTTAAAACGGATGCGTTAGCAGAGCACGCTATTCGCATTAGTGGGAGGCTTCCCTTCTCCTGCTGTACTTATAGGGTGCTGACATCATCTGTGTTTAGAAAGGGGAGTGTGCATCCTGTAGTGTGTTCTCCCAGTTGCCAAAAGGAACATTTCCCTCTCACACACACAAACCCCACTCACCCACACACATACACACACACTGAGCATTTGCAGGATTCGAACCCCTACCTAATTATAGTATGACACTTGAGGACAACGCATTAGCAGAGCGCACTATCCAAATTACTGGGCATCTGTTCTGCACCTGTAGTATTTCTAGGGTGCTGACATCTTCATTTCCACAGAGGTTTGTAGACGTCGTACTACCTGTCAGGTGGGGGATAGCATATATATGCATTTGCAGCCACCTACATCAGGGTCAGATATGCACATCGCACTGGCAGGTTATGTTCTATACCATGCTTTGGGACCACAGGACCTGTAACACACAACACAACCAGTCCAGCACACCACACCCACATCCAGGACACACACTTAGCTTCCCTGGGAACAGTGCCAGGATATGCAGGTATTCACATACACCATTCCAGTTGTTAACATCAGGTACAGGCATATTGTGTGTGAGAACTACTCAGGCCTCTACCACTTTACCCTACCGCCACTACAATTTGTGGGTCCATGTGCTATGGCAGAACCACACACCACAGCCACATGGGTTAATACATATTGCACCTGTCCATCTGCAACGTGGGTACTCACTGTTCCACACCAGAGGTAGACCACTATTGGTGATACCTGCCCATGTCCACCTTTCCCTGGACATCCATATCTCATCTCCACCCCCAGGCAAGGTTGTCACTGCACACAAACTGTGTTTAGCACAAGCAGACTCTACACTTGTGTAGACTGGGGTGGATGACTTCAGAGGACCCATGCTGGAGGACTATACTGGCCACTCAGCATAATCCTTGACACTTGCATCCTATGAGCATGTGTACAGTTTGCATTGGTCATGCTATCCCACATATACCCATGACTGCTCCACAACAAGACACCTGTCAGCTGTACACCGCCATATATGCCGTTCAACAGACAGAGTGACCTACTACATTGCAGAGCTGTAGCCCACAGAGGAGGACATCTGTGGACGGTTCCAGCATGGCACTTCATTCACACATACTCATTACAACACAGTGTTGACAGTGGAATCGTCCAGAGAATGCAGGTAGGGCTCCCTCAGTCTGTTATTGACGGACACCTACTGTCAGAGATCCTCAGCAACCCTCTCACAGCACACACCGACAACATGGCTGTGGCTTAGCACATTCAATCCCTGAGACCTCCATGGTGCCCCTGCTTGACAGAGGCACAGCTCACTAGCCTCACATGTCGCCTTCTGTGACCTACTTTACAGTGGCACGGTAGCCTACTATCCTGGGGATGCAGATGCCAAGCACACTCTGGCTGAGCTGCCATTCCCTGGGGCAAGAAGCCTAGTATTGACCTCTACACCCATATGTTCAATTGTCGGATGCACAATAATTGTTGTGCTGTTCTACTGTTTGCAGGTCTTTATTGCCATAGCATTCCCTGTTCCTATGACCAACTTGTGTATCTGTGGCAGATGTTTGCATATGACGGCGATCCACTAAATCACTTATGTCTCTGTGGTCATTTACTGTGTGCACTGGGCTGATTGCTGTGTTGTGGTTGGTTCCTGGACTGACACGTACAAATACCAGATATGTGTGGCCAACTGCTACACGGAGATATGGCCTAAGTGTGTGAGCATGCCCAGTTCAGCCTTTCCATGGCATGTTGTCTGACATATGCCTCATTTATCAAAGTGTGCGAGCATGCCCAGTGTGAGCTTTCCATATGTTGTACTCTGAAGTCCAACACACATTTGGGTGTGTGTGACCTTCGACATTATCACACGTTTATGATTGTGTGCTGGGAGTCATGTTGTGTACTAACTGGCCAACTGCTTTGTGTCTGCCACAACAGGGATTATACTGTGCCTGCAGGAATTGCATGGGATACTTTGCAGACAGTTTTCAACATACTTTCATAATGACCTAACACTGTAGTACCGTATAGTGTACTGGTTCGGTATTTCACTGTAGTGGACAGTATCCTGGGCTTTAGTCCTATCACTGCTTGACATCTTCATAGTGAGCACGACAGACTGTGTAGGGGCCAGTTGGGCACATATGACCATGTTGCAATATGTTCAGATATGGACTACCTACACCAGGCCCGTCCAACATTGCTAGTGTATTCCACAACATGGGTGGACATTGGCAAACACTAGCGATGTTCCGTAGGCCATTTCTGATGGTAGTCACAGGGTGTGTTTGTCCTTCGACACACATTCTAACTGGAGTTTGCCATTACATATGTCATGGTTGGTATACTGTGCCTCTGTCTACCTCTGACATAACAGTGATACCCAGGGTAGCCTACCATCTCCCATACACTCATCAGGATGCCTCTTGAGGGGTGTCGATATGTGGCACTCTGGCTGACCTGTACCAGGAGTTTACTGAAGTGTGGGGGTGCCTTCTGTGTTATGGATCATTCTGTACAGCTTGTCCTATGTATGTCAGTGCTGGGGTTCAGGTCTCTCATGTGCATAGCTCACTGCCATTCAGATTGTACAAGGTGCAACATGATCATTCATTCCAGGTTGGACATGGCATCATACATCAGGCACAGCTTTCCTGTAGCCGGAAAGGATGGCAGTGTGTGGGGCTGCAGTTTGTTTACTCAGGCAACACATGGCATCTGTTCAGGCTCTTTGCTACCCCTGGTGGGGTACTGTTGTGGACTTTACAGTTGTTGGAGGTGTCTGCTGTGGTATATCCCACAGGGGCTATTGTAGTCAGTTGTGATGCTGTTGGAGGATGGCTGCAGAGCCAGAGTGAGTTCCCCTTATCTACATCTGCCAGCCTTCATGTTTGGGTGGGTATATGGTACATGTTTCTGCGAACACTACAGACACATGTTTGTCCAGTGCAGGTTATTTATCACCTTTTGTACCCAGGTCTCACATTACATATTAGGTGCCTCACGGGTTAACACCTGTGTGGTAATTTGTGTGCACTTACTGTATATCCACAGTGGTTGTCTATACACAGTTCTGCGATTAGCTTGCTGACATGGCTATGGCTACAGTTGTCTGTTTGTAGGTGGCTCTTTTGTGGGTTGCTTGTGTCAGCTGGGGGTCGGATACGGTGGGCTGTTTGTACTCTTCTGCATACATGCTCAGTCACATTCCTTCCATGTTGGCCTATACCTATGGGACATGTATACAGAATGGGGGTGGGGGGCAAGACCAGGCCTTGTGGGATGCCACTCATATCCGCTTTGTAGTCTGGCATGGATGCAGCATGTCTGACCATGTCAGTTCTGTCCTTGGTCTGCTTTGCAACCCCTCTACTGACATAGGGGTGTATGTTTAAGCTGGTGAACATATCCATACTGAACACGTACGGTATGATCTAGAAGCATGTGCACGGTCCAGGTACGTTGTGCGGACCACATAGCCCTCATCACTGACCTTAATGACTGCTTCAAATGGGACAGACATGTTTAGGGGCCGGTTCTGCAGTTACAACAGCCACAGTGTGTCGGGTCCGGTATCAGTAGGTCCACATTAGCCTTCTGTCTGCGGTACATACTGATCCTTTCCATAGCTGTGCAGAACAAGCTTGTCAGGATCCTGGGGTGTTAGTTTGGAGTATCCATTCAGGCAACCCCTTTGTTGTGATGGACCACTGTTGTTGTACACTGCTCTTTGGGTACATACCCTGTGGTAAGGCTGACATTGGCCAGTAGTGTGATTTTGCATTCCATTACTCTTGGGGTCCATGTTGGCCTCAGCACAGGACACCGTCACATACCTTTGCTGCTGTGTGTTCTGCTTTGCAGATGATGGCTGTTACCTCAGCATCTGCAATGTCAGGGGACCATCTGCTGGGATAGGTATTTTGCACTCGGGGGGGGGGGTGTTTGCACTGCACCTGACAGGTTGTATGTTAGCAATATGTGTGTGTGTTTGGTATGTTGTTTGTAATATCTGTGTGATTCAAAGCATATCTGTGGATGCCCAACATGGTTCCTACCATCAGTTGGGTAAGCCTTGTGATTATCCTTAGTGTCCTGTACGTGTTGTATCTTCATAGGTTCATGGGTTCATAGTAGGCTAGACACCCTAGGCCATTGGTAAGCCTAGCTAGAGTGTGTGTGTCTTTCGCCTCCCCTTGCTATGTTCACTTATGGCCATTTATGAGGTTCTTCACTGTGCCTCTGTCTGGTCGTGACACAGTGGGGACCCCCAGTATACATGTACGGTCATCCATCCATTTGGCAATATTCCTGTTGAGGGGTGTCAGTGAGGGACTCTGCCTACCATGGATTGGGATCCTGTTTCTGGGTGTGGGGAGCCTATGGGTTATGTATCTGTCCCTCCAGCACATCTTATTTCATTATGTGTTGAGGTTGACATCTGTGACTCTCACTGCTCCAATGGCTTTGATTTCCTGTGGTGTAGCATGTCCATTACTCCTGTGTTGGACATGGCCTGGTACAACAGACATACAATGCCTCTGTGTAGGCAGTGTTTGACTGCAGTCAGCTGGGGTGTCTACAGCCAGGCAGCATATGACATATATTTCGCACCCTTTATCCTGTTGGTGGGGTAACTATGAGGTCTTCCAAACCGCTGCAGGTGTCACATATGGTACATCCCATATGAGTCATTGTACTAGATTATGGGTCTGATAAGTGGACAGTACAGCGGCACAGTGACCCCTGTTGATGTTGGTGTGAATCCTTTCATGATACGGTGTCCAGTATCAACGATCTTCATAGCCACATTGGCATTGTGGCTGTCACATGACAGATTAATGTCGACCTGTGTCCCTAGGTCCCTGATGACTCCTTGCATACATAATGGTTTGACACCTATGTGGTACTTTGTGTACCTTGTCTGGTATTTGGTGGGACATCCATACTGTTCAGTGTCTTCGGATGTCTGGGTGGGTTCTTGTGTGTGACAGTGTGGTCTGTCGCATGCTACAGACTGTACAGCAGTTTTGACTACAGTTATGTGCACATGGGTGGTGTCCGCTGCTTTGTGCATTGTCAGTTACCTGGCTATATGGGTGTCTGTGCTGCATATGGATACTCCCCCTCCTTCGATGTCTTGGTGCAGGTATTGGGGCCATAACACATGGTATGTGTTATAACCTAGTAGTGCTGGTGTGGTATCACTAGGCCTGCAGCAGGCTTCTGTCACCGGACAGGCATCAATGTTCTCCATAATGGGAAATGCCTCAGGGGCATGCATATTGCAGTTTACACATCTGGCATTGGGCAGCATTACCCTTATGTTTCCTACCACTTATGTTTTCTAGGGTGGTGGGTAGTCTTTTTGGCCTTGCCCACATACGGCTCTATGGAGGCGGCAAAGGCCTTATCCAGTATCCAGACGCACACAGGTAACAGCTGACAGCCACCCTGTAACAGCAGCATGGCTTGTCATGCTTGACATCTCAAGCGGACACACATTACACCCTCTTGGACTGACAGCTGTAACTGTGCCAGCTGTTAAACATGAGCATTCTGTGTTTGTACTGTGGCATCATTCTTGGTGAGGGTTGGATGCTGCACACAGCCAGTGTCATCCCGCCTGGGGTACATACTTGGAGGGACCATACATGTCTCATTTGTTGTTGACCAGGAGGTACATCTCAGGTAATTCACCCCAGCATGGACATTGAGTGCATCATATTCCTGCTTGCTTTGGGGTGACCTGCGTACTTGTGTTACGTGGCATTTTGTGGCTACCTACAAGCAGCTTACTCTACCCTTTCCCTTGTTCAGTCTGGTGAGTGGGACAGCTGTGTTTCTGCCTATACAGACACCTATTACGACTGTATCAGGCATTTGTTTCTCCTTCGGGCCTGTGACTGTTTGGCACACCAGCTTTGCGTACTATTCATTGCATGTGCTATGTTTGAAGGTTGTGGTTGCTTGTGATCTACTTTGGAGGCGTCTGCTGGTGTGGTGTGTTTGTAATTGAGGCCTCCGGGAATATTTCTCTGTGTTTATGTGTTTGGTTTACAGTTGTGGTAGGTCTATGTGGGACTGGGTTCGTGGTGTATATGGTTACCTTCTCCTCCTGACTAGTGTTGACAGTACTGGCTTGTTGGAGCTCAACCTCTGCTTTGGATACATGGATGCATCTATCACATATGTTTGTATTTATTCGGGGGTGTTGTGGTTGTCTGTGTACTTGGTACTGGCGTCACATTGCCTCTGGATTCATAGGTTATACTTGTTGTGGCTGGACTTAGTGGATTGTATGTGTGGACATATGTTGTTGAAATACTACTGGTCAGTGATTACTTCCCTTTTTATGTTTGCTCTATCATGTGGTATCTTCCTCATTCTCTTGCATGGTTTGGTAATGGCTGGAGCCCAGCATGCCAGATGTCTGCGTGTATGGCATTGTGTGTTTTTATTATTTGTGATTGCATACTCCAAGCATTCCTGGCTGTGTTCATGGAATGCCTGTATAACATGTTCTGTGGTGTGTCCAATGTTCTGCACTTGCACAGGGCCTTTTGTGGATTCAACATCGGTTTTGAGGGCTGCAACCTATACTTTACACATGTTTTTCACTGTGGTATTCTGGCCAGGGACTGGGGTCGGGTGTGTATTTCCAGTGTGCTTACTCTATGGTCTTGTCTTACCAGTGAGGGGTACACTTCTCATCTTGCCATCCAGTACACATGTTGCTGATTATCACATCCAGTATGCTTACCCCTCTTCTCGAGGTAGTACATTGTTCCTGGGCAGTTTGGTTTATGGAATCTGGGTAATTTTCCCCTACTGTGTTGGTGCTAGTATGATGCTACCCGTGTTTGTCTGGGTATTTTCAGTCGAGCAATATAATGTGGTTTGGGGGGCTTGATATATTCATGTATTCCGACATAGGCCAGGTGATGTTCCTGGAATTAGGACAGTGGTCTGCAGCAGGCTATCTACTGCGAGGCAGTTTTAGCCATTGGTATTTGACCATGGCTATTCCATGCTGCTTCTTGTTGTGGTACCAACATGGGGTGTGGTTATCCTTGCCATTTCTTGCTAGTCACCCTCCTTTTGTAGCTTGTTCCATGTTTTGCGGCTGTACAGCACAGTATGAGGTGTGACCTGGTAGTGCTAGGGTGCTGCTGTGAGCCTTGCCCAGTTCTCTATTACAGGACTGGTATCTACATTCTCCTTACTGTGTGCATTTACACTGCACACATCTTGCTGTTTGTACATCTGTCATGGGGTAGTATTACATCTAGGTTCCTATCCCTTGTAGAACCTATGAGGTTGGGTGTATGCTTTCGACTTACCTATTCAGGGCATGTTGTGGGTACTGACAGCCTTTGCCAGTATCCATGGGGCATGGCATGCTAGGTGCATGCCACCCCTAGCAGGTGGTGCATCATGTCGGACTCTGCATATCTTCCCAGCCTGTGACACATTGGCTCCCCTTTGACTGACTGCATTACTTCAGCCGATTATTGTACTTGATCTTCTTGTCTTCATAGTGTGGCATCATGCTTGGTGAGGGTGAGATGTTAGGCAGGGTCTTCATGTTTGCATATACTAGATGATGTTACATTGCTTGACACATGGCAATCATGCCTCAGGTGGTGCTGCAGGGCTGCCTCTGTCAGATGCACATACTACACTCCCTGTACATGTTTGAGAGCAGGTTGTGTCATGTTAGGCATCCCTGTTACTATATGAGTGAGTCAGAGAGGGGTATCATTCCCAGGGTTCCTACTGTGCCAGTGTATGTGCTATGCGTTGCCTCTTTGCCAAGGCCAGGGCATACTGGACACGCCTCCTTCTGCCTACTGGGGCAGGCTCAGGTTGTTCCTCCTCCGAGTCACGCCTGCCTGTGATGGCCTTGGCAATGGTGGAGGGCTGTTTGGCCCGGCCCTATGCTGGTCCTGCTGCAGCTGTTTTCGCAAGATCATATTATGTAGCATAGCGCATACCATGACAATTTGGGTACATGTAGTTGGTGTGTACTGCAAGGCTCCACCAGATGTGTCCAGACACCGGAACCGTGACTTGAGCAGCCCAAACACACGCTCTATCACATTACGTGTTTGTGCGTGTGCCTCATTATGGCGTTCCTGTTCAGGTGTGTGTGCGTTTCTGATGGGTGTCATCAGCCACGGCTCCAGTGCATAACCTGCATCCCCACTAGGTGTCCGTGTGGGATGTCCCCATTGGCAAATGTCTGGTACAGCTGCGTCAAATGCCAGATGTGGGAATCGTGATAACTCCCAGGGCAGCCAGCACACACATTCATTATTATGCCCTGGGCATCACACACGACCTGGCAGTTGATGGAGGGGAAGCCCTTGCGGTTAATGTAGGCCCTACCCCGCTCACCTGCTGGTGCTTTGTTGCGTATGTGCAGTCTATAGCACCCAGTACCTCAGGGTATTCCGCTATTTGCTGGAAGAGACGCATATTGCTGGCCAATACCTCACGGGCATTGGGGAAATATACATGATCACCGACATGTGCTGACATGGCATGCAGGAACTGATGTAGTACCCTGGAGGCTGATGCCTGTGATATACCCATCATATCACCAGTTGGTCTCTGGAAGGTACCTGTTGCTAGTATTCTTAGGCCAACACATACCTTGGTTTCTACTGGGATGGGTTCCCCTCTGTTGGTTCTGTGTGTGAGGCATGGCCTGCACAGCTCAACAATCTGCTGCAGGAGCTCTCTGTCCACTCTATAGCACTCTACTATCTCCAGCTCATGTAACCCATGGTAGGTGACCCTAGGCCTGTACACTCTTCTCCGTCTACTCACTGTGGGTTGTCTGGCACCATCTGCATTGTCACCACCCTCAGCAAGTCACCTATGTCTCATTATGACAGCTATGGCAGCCCCTAACATTTCTGCTCTGAGTGAAGCTTTTTCAGTTTTCACTTCTATTAGCTTACTCCTGTCTTGCAGTGTCTCTTAATGGAAACATCCTGCACTACTGTTTGCAGAGTTTTAAGTGCTGGGCTGGGCTACTATTCTGCCTGTGTAATTGCCTGCTTCTAATTGTTTTCACCTGCTAGCTTCAGCAGTTATCCCTGCTAGCTTCCTATTAATTGTGTTGCTTCCTTTTTCCTCTCTGTTTCCTCAGGGGGGAGCAACTTGCATACTATCTGAAACACGCTCACAGTGGCTTACACGCACGCACACGTGCTTACAGTTAAGAATCTACTTATTCGGGTTTAAACGCGCGTACACCCGCGCAAACACCGTTACACGTCTGCCAACAGCCTCCAACATACTCAGACTGCCTTACACATGTGCACGCCCGCGCAAACAGTGTTAAACATCTCCCAACACGCTCCCACATGCTCACACTGCCTTACACGCGTGCACACTGCCTTACTCGCGCTTCATGGCGCGCACATGTGCGCATGCACAGCCAGCAAGAAACTTTGGTGTAGGTAACAGTGTACACCTTCCATCTCTTGACTTTCCATGACTTATCTAGTGGCACACCCCTTTCCTTGATCTGTGCCTGTCATCTGTCATGTTACACTGACCTCCAATGAACTGCATTTCTTTCTACCATTCCCCCCTGTGATGTCACCTATCTCCTACTCTATTCCTCCCCCTTTTGTATCTCTTACACTACTCAGACTGTGCTCATTTACTATGTGACTGTGAGATTCAGTATCCTAACCCTCATTTACATGAGATTGCCTACTAATGCTTAGTTACATGTCTTAGACTCTGCTTCCCCCCTTAGCAACCACTACACAGTGGCCATGTTGGTTTTGGTCTGCTGGTCCCTGCATTGTCATTCCATGTATTGCATGAAACCCACATTTGTGGGTTTATAACCTTCTTTTTTATGGTTTAATACAGCGCAGCCCGTTTGCGCGGGGCTGCGCTGGGTTTAAACATCGGCGATTGCCAAAAAAAAAAACCATATTTTTAATATTTTTAAATCGGGTTATCTTGCCAATGGCCACATATTTGGCCATTGGCATGCTGCCTGTATCATATGCATCCTTTTTTTGGAGCTGACATCGCTCCGTTGTGGATTTTGCAGAAATGTACTCAATTGTCAGCTGAGTACATTTCTGCAGCTAAAACGTCTCCTACACGGACTGCTTTCTGCTTCGTGGATCGCTAATATACCTCATTTGCATACCTTTCGGATGCAAGTGAGGTATTTATCATGTCCACGCCCAGTCCGTGTAAGAGACGTTTTAGCTGGTCTCTTACACGGAGTTTAGGGCTGTTCCTGGATCGCGAGGCTTGCATGGAGTGTTGCATGTCTCTTACACTCCGTGCAAGCCTTCGTGAATCCTGCCCATTGTCTTTGAGACTTAAAACCATCTATTGTATCTAATTACGATGCCATCATTCTGCAATTACAATACCTTAATCATGTGTGCTAACCCTAACCCTGGCCCTGCCCGAACTACAGCTGTACAAATTACCTTACAAGAAGCCTTTCCCTTAATAGTAGTACTACAGAGGATGCTCATATACACTATCTATACAGTAACACACATGCACAGTGCTAAAACTATTCCCTTACCCAGCTCTTCTTCTAACCTTAACCCATATCCACTCATATTTACATATTCCCAGCCGTAATGCTGACACTTTAGATATCTTACAAAGTTTTGGCATTAATAGGCAGAGCTACTTATCTCTAACGAAAGCACACCCCTACACAAAATGTTACAATCAACATCTCTCCATTTTAAAAATTTAGGGCGTAACAAAGAATAATTTCAAACGAAAACAAAACAGGATTACTCTCTTTCAATAAAGTCAGCATTCAAACACATGAACTACAAAAGAAAAAAGTTACTTTATTTTAGGCTTTATCCATATTTCTTGAGCTGCGTGGTTCTGAATTATGCATCCCTCCTAATTTTAACTCCAGCTGCTTCTGCCACTGCTCAATCCATCTCCCTCTCTCTCTTTCTCCCACATACACACAAACAAACACGTGTGCCTTCATGCACACAATCATGCATATACTGACACAAGCAGACAGAAGCATAAACACACACACACGCATGCATGCACGTGCACACATGCACATACACATACACGCACGCACACACACACATACACACACACACACACACACACACACACACACACACACACACACACACACACACACACACACACACACACACACAAACACTTTTCTTTCATTTTTTTTAATGATTCTTTTAATTTTCCACTCATTAAACAGCAAAAGCTATTCTTAGCAAGCATAAAATAATGGAGGCTGTTAGCTTCCTTACAGTCTGAGATCCATGGCATCTTAATTTGCTGCCCTGAAGTGCCAGACTAATTTTTCAGTGGACTTTACCTGTACATTAACACTGTGCTAGAGAACGTTTCTTCTCTAATCAGGGTTTAATTTATGGTTTGCCCATTCTCTAATGTGCTGTAATGGTGAGGCCATGAAGGTTAAAGTGTGTACAAATTTGGGGTACTGATTTTCAGCATCAAGACTTTCATGGAAGAGTGAGCTTGGAGAACACTGGATGCAGATCTGGAAGCTGATATTGTTTATTGACAGTTTAAGAGAAGTGGTATAGAGGAACTTCTATGACTGGACTTCGCATGTATACAGAAACACAAAATGTGGGAGGGTCAAGGTTGAGAATTGTTCTTTTGTACTTGGGATCAAATGATACATTTTGGGTTAATGGGTGAGTCTGGCATAAAGTTCTCTGCAAGTGACTGTAAATTTTCCTTAACAGTTTTAAATCATTTTTTCAGAATCTAGTTTGGATTTTGTATCATGTGTTCTTTGCCTTGCTTATTAACTTTGCAAGAATTCTTAAAAAAACAACAAAGATCCTAGCTGGGTGACACTGAAATTAATTGTTCTAGTAGCAAGTATTGTAATTTTTGTGCATTTGCTCCTTTCATTTTGAGTTGACCCTCAGGGGAGAGGTGGCTATCTATCTTTTTTGTGAAGACATTGTCCTTCGGATGAGATGTTAAACTGAGGCCCCATCTGCTTGACCTTATGGTAGCTCAGGAGGTTATAAAAGATCCCATGGTGCCTGTCAAAAAGACTGGAGGAAGTTCCCTGATGCCCTGGAAAAACATTCACCAGTAGTATAAATACTACCTCCAATCTCCTAGAAAAAAGCCTAATGGGACTAACCTGGCCAAAAAAAGAATCAATAAATAAAATTAAATATTTATCTTGTAAGACAGCAACATTTTTATTAAATGTAGTGTTTTATTTTTTTCTTCAAAAGAATAAAAATAAATGCAATCTTGAATTTATGAAATACACAGCTAATGCTAAATAACATTATGCAGAAGTAATCAGCTGAAGTAATCACATCTAATAACCAAAGTCATTACTCTGTACATATCAAAAATGCAGATTACCAATAACAATGAAAAACTGTAAGTATTTACAATAGGGTAATGAGCAGTCAGAGTTAATTAATTAATTAATTAATTTATTTACATTTGTTTACTTGGAAATTCCGATTGGACACACAGGTCCACTTTCAGCGGAGGCCAGGGGAGAAAAGCTCCACAAGTAAAAAATGAGCAAATGATTAACTGAGTACAGAGTATACAGTAAAGAACATGACATACAATAAAAATAGAGTTTAGCCATGGTGGTTCATAGGTTCATAGGTAGGTACTAGCTTATCGGCCCAAGGGCCTACGTATGCCTAGCCAGCAAGGTTCCATAGCTTACACCACCCAAGAAAGTTATTTTCCTGTGCCAATGTCCAGCAAAGACACAGAAGTGTACCCCGGGGTATATTTCCTATTTCCCATCCACTCATCAAGATTTTTCTTGAAGAGTGCTAATGAAGAACTTTGCATGACATAGATGGGTAGCTTGTTCCAGGGTATAGGAAGTCTGTGGGACAGGAATCTATCCCTCCAGTGTGTCCTGTTTATTGTGGTGACAAGGTTTAGGTCCCGAGAGTATGTAGCTTGGAGGAATTGGGATTTCTTTAGGTGTAGCATGTCCAACAGGTCTGGGTTTGACATAGCTTTATATGTTAGGCAGAGATCACCTCGAAGTAGACGATATGCTATGGAGTAAAGCTGGAGTTTTTTGAGGCGGTCAGTGTAGGGCATTTGTTTGAGGCCAGTAATCCTCTTTGTGAGGTACTTTTGTGGCCTTTCCAGCTGCTGCAGATGTCTTGTGAGGTACATTCCAAAAGGGGCATTGTACTCTATAATGGGTCTAATGAGTGACGAGTAGAGGGGAACAATGACCTCTTTTTTCCTGGATGAGAACCCTTTTATGATGAGGTGTGCCATGCAGAAGGACTTCCTGACTACTGTGGCGATGTGACTATCAAAGGAGAGACTACTGCCACCTGGGTTCCAAGGTGTCTTATCACGCATTCAGTGTTAAGTAGATTGCTGCCTATGTGGTAGTTCATGGGTACAGAGTATTTACCAAAGGGGATGACACTGCACTTTTTGGCATTGAGCTTGAGGCCAAGACTCTGACACCAGGCATCTGTCTCAGTGAGGCCCTTCTGTAGGATGTTCACATCATTTGGGGACTTGACTATGGCTCCTAGTTTGCAGTCATCTGCGAACTTCGCTAGCTAGAGGCCTTCTGTGTTAGCCTGTACTTCAGAGAAGTAGATACCAAACAGGAGAGGTCCCAGGACGGAACCCTGTGGTACTCCACTTGTCACTGCTTTGAGGTCAGATTTGGAGTCTGCAACTTTTACAGTGTGGGTTCTGTCAGTGACCCAGTTGGCAACCCATCTTGTGACATAGGGATTTATACCTAGTTTAGAGAGTTTAGCTATAATTCCAGAATGGGTAATGGTGTCGAAAGCCTTGGTGAGGTCAAGATAGGCTGTGTGATCCACCTTACACTCATCCACGGCTTTGGTGACTGCCTCAAAGAAGTCGATCAGGTTCAGGAGGCATGATCTGCCTTTCACAAACCCAAATTGGGTGGGATCCAGAGTTTGGAGGTTACCAGTGTCTTTATTTATGAGTTCCATGATGATACGTTCCATGGCCTTGCAGACCAGGCTCGTCAGGCTAATAGGTCGATAGTTCCTGGGATCAGCGGTGGCTCCCCCTTAGTGAAGTGGGATAACTGTTGCTGTGTGCCATTCAGTGGGCACAAAGCCTGATGCAAGGCTATTATTGAACATGGTGCTTAAGTGGGGAGCCAGTTCGTTCTGAAGTTCGTGTAAAATGCAGCCTGGGATGTTGTCCGGTCCCATGGATACTGTGTTTTTGGCTTTAGAGAGTGCAGCTTTTACCTGCGTAGTTGTGATTACAGGGACTCTGCATTCTTCCTGTATAGATATGGGCCCTTTAGGGGGTGAGAGGGGGTAATGTTAGCACTGAACCTATCTGCCAGGATGTTGGCAATATCAGTTGGTTATGTAATTTTCATGCCTTTGTGCTGTAACTCAGAGCAGATCTGGGTGTGGCCATCTAGATTATTGACATAGCTATAGAATGCTTTGTGGTTGTCCTTGGATTTAGTGGCAATTTTGTTTTCATAGCTAGCTTTGGAGGATATTATAAGGGATCTCAGTTTCTTACTGAGGCTGACCAGGGAGCTCCTCTACTAATGGGATTTTACTCTCTCTTGCAACAGTTTCTTCCTTCTGTTGTACAGTTTGTTTATGGCAGCGGACCACCAGATTGGCTTCCTTTTTTTGGAGGATAGCATCTTGGTTCTGTTTGGGATAGCACGATCCATGAACTTGTGTAGGTGCTTACAGAGTGCATTTGGGTAGGATTCAGAAGTTGTAACCGTATTGTCCATCTGCATGGGTGTCATGAAGTTTACCACTTCTGGCTTAAGAAGCCTGAAGTTGGCTTTAGAGAAATTTTTTATTGTGGTTTCCTTAATGGGGGGTGGGGGCGGGATGCGGATATCAAGAGTGATAAGCTTATGGTCGGATCAGACCAACGAGGTGTTGACTTCAGGTGTGGAACACCAGTCACTCATGTTGGTAATGACTAGGTCTAGGATATTGTTGCCTCTCATGGGGGTGTGGATAAGTTGATCTAGGGCATTGGAGTTTAGGAATTCCAGAAACCGTTGAGCTAAGGAGTTTGTACACAAGTAGTTTTCCCAGTTAATGGTGGGGTAGCTAAAGTCGCCCATTATTAGGGTGTTTGGTTGAACCCTAATATTTTCCAGTACATCATGAAAAGAGGAGTGGGAATCCTGGGGCATGGTGGGGGATCTGTAGCAAGCTACAATTTGGATTGCAGTTTTGCCCAGAGTTAGTTGCACTTGGATAACCTCAGATGCATTATGCTGAGCAACTAGCCTGGAGGTGTGGATATCCTTAATGAATATGGACACACCTCTGCCTTTGGTGTTTCGGTCCAGGTTACATGGCTGAAAAGTGTGGTATGAGTTATAGCCTGGTAGTGCAGGGGTGCTCTCTGGATCCTTGAACCAGGTCTCAGTCACTGCACAGATATCGATGTTCTCCATTTTAAGGAGTGCCTCGAGTGAGTGCATTTTGAGATTTAGGCTTCTAGCATTGAGTAGCTTTACCCTCAGTTTTTGCTTGCTTGTTCCTGTTATGGTGGTGAATTTGTTATTTGAACCCTGCCTAAAAAAGGCACTATAGGGGCAGCAAGAGCCTTAGCCAGTATCCAGAATCCCAGAGGCGACAGGTGCAGGCCATCTGTGGCAAAGCATCGTGGACTGTCGACCATGTCATCCCAAGCAAACAGATACTGGATCCCCTCAGTATGACACCAGAAGCTTAGCCAATTGTTGAAGTCAATCATTTTGTCCTTGTACTGTGGTATCATTCTGGGCGATGGCAGAATGCTACTCAGGGCTAGGGCCATACCTGCCTGGGCTACAAGATCAGAGAGCTCTTCCATGTCTCTTTTCATGTAGTCCAGGGAGGTACGTCTCAGGTCATTCACACCAACATGGACAATGACAGAGTCATATTTGTACTTGTTGTGGAGTGACCTGAGTGCATGGGTTATGTGGTAGATCCTGGCACCCAACAGGCAGCTGACAGTAACCTTCTCCTTGTTTAGCCTGGTGAGTGGGACATCAGTGTGCCTGACTATAGAGTCACCTATGACTAGTGTGTTGGGTACGTTGTTTTGCCTTATTGGCTGTGGTTGCATGGCACACTGAGTCTGTGGCCTATGTGTCATTTGAGTTGTGTTGGGGGATGGAGGTTGCTTGTGTTTCTGCTTTGGAGGTCTCTGTTGCTTAGACAGATTATTATTGAGAGCCTCCATGAATGTTTTTGTGTAACTATGTGTGGATTTTGGTGGTGTAGATTTAGTGAGACTATGTGATGAGTGTGGTGTGGTGCAAATGTTTACCTTCTCCTCATGACTGTCAAGTTCAGTCTTGGTTGGAGAGAGCTTTACCTCCAGTTTGGCTAGATAAGTGCATCTCTCACAGGTTGTAGTGTTGGGTGGTAGGAGGAGAGGGTTGTCTGTGTACATGAGGCAATTTCTACATTGCTTCAAGATGCCCAAATTCATCAGATAGACAGGAGAGAACACTGGGAGCTGACCCTTGGACATGCCTGAATAAAAAACTATTTTCCTCTAGATAAGTGAGGAAAGTGAGTACAAGAGCTGTTTTTCTTTAAGCAAGTGAGAAAAGTAAGTACAAAAACTGTTTTCCTCTAGGTAATGAGGAAGATTGAGTGCTATAGTAATTAGTAGCTTATTTAGTGCTTACAAGTTCTGAACAAGTGCTGAGCATGAATAAGCAAATTTAAGTGCTAAAACTAATAATCTGTATCTGCACTAGACAAGTTACAGGGCAGAAACAAGTGCAAATGCAGGCTTTCAAATCAGAAAGTTGAGCGAGATTGAAGATTGCCTAAATGGCCATTAACTACAATTTCTGGGCCAGAACCACTCATTATGTGGTAAACAGGTTACCTAGTTCTTACCACTCCCATTGATAAGCTAGAAGGCTTCCCTCCAACACAGAAAGGCTTGGGGGCTCAGAAGCTTACATACAGTCCTGGATACAGCAAATCTATATCTGGAACACTAGTTACATGAAAGGTAGGAAACAGGCTTACATTTTTTTTTTTTTTTTTTTAGAGAAAAGTAGCAAAAACAGTAGTAAAAACAATTCACATGCAGTGCAAGCTAGCACACTTGAGTATGTAGCAATATTAGACCAAACACAGTTTAAAAAATGCAATTATATTAAAAAGGACTAAAAGCAAGTGCAGAAGGAGTTTATTAGGTAGAATGTGGTAAAGAGATGGGACTTGGGGAGTGTCCCAGATCTAATCTACAGTGGTGCAGCAGTTAGCATTGTCACCTCACAGCAAGAGGTTCTCCCGTTCGATTCACGGCTGGAGCACCTTCTGTGTGGAGTCTGCATGTCCTCCCCGTGGTCGAGTGATGTCTAAAGACATGCAGGTAGGTGCATGCGTGAATGGGTGTGGCTTCTTTGAAGGTTGGGCATTGGGCTGGCAACTCAGTACCATAAAAATCCACTGCCAATCATTAGCAGACCAGAGTTCCGCTGTGGCGACCCCTAACCGGGAAAAGCCGAAAGACTTGGAGGACCTTGTAACTGAGTAAATTGAGTTTGCAGTAAAAAGCAAAGCATACAATAAATACAGAGCAATAGGTACTTGTAACAAATTGAAGAATCAATAATAAAGAAACATAAGTAACTAGTAGATGTAGACTAGGAATATCTGGCTAGAGACCGAGAGTCAAGGAAGGCTGAAAAGCGAGTACTACTTAAGGTTTAACATGCTCAGTAGCAGATAATAAAAAATCAGACCTATGTTATTTGGGATAGGATTATTTTTCTTTTTTTTTTTTTTTAGCTGGGATTGGAGCAAGGACAGAGCTGTGCATGTCTAGGTGAGACTTGGGTGCTGTCTTGAAGTGACTGCTGGATGGTAATGTGGTTATGGGGGGGGGGGGGTTCTTCCATAGTTTGGATATGGCGCAGGCGAATTAGAAGGAGTTTATTGAGGACCAGACTTGCTTAGGGTTGTGGTGGGTGGAGTTTAGGGTGGTCTTATAGTAAAGGGCTTTATCAGTTTTTATTTGCTTTTTTGTATAAACACAAAGCCAGTGACCACAACAATAGTGTAAAAAAAATGTTTATTCTGTCTGATGTCTTGGCAGCAATGCCTTCAAGGAGTATAATACTTTCAAATAATAAGTTTTACATTGGTGAGTCTAAAAGAGCCTTTAAAATCAGGTTTTTAGAAAACATTCAAGATATTGACAAGGGAAAAGAACAGAGTTCAGTGTTTGAACATTTTCATAAAGTACATCATGGTCAATCTGGAGGGCTGCAAGCATCGATTTTTGAAAAAATAGATAATCCCCAGGATTCACAAAGCTTGATTTTCCATGCAGGAACATTATAACTGCTCCTGCATGGAAAATGGCCACCTTGTGATCCAGGTGCATGCTGTTTTAGTGTGCTTGAGTGGCCTTGCACTGTTCCAGCATGGAAAGCCATGCCAGATGCTAATCAGCTAATTTGCTGGTGAAAAACATGCAAATGAGCTGGATTAGTGATCCAGCAAAGCAGCATATCTCAATGCTGGAACAGTGTAACTTGCAGAAATATATTCAGTTACTAACCGAATACATTTCTGCAATCTACACAATGGAGGCATGTCAGTGTTCCAGAAAGCATGTATTATTGAGGTTATGCATGCCAATGGCTAAATATATGGCCATTGACATCCAAAACCATTTCAAAATAATAAAAATAAAACATTTATTTCTGTTGGCCGAACTCAGCCATTGAGGGCAGGGGAAGTGCTACGCTAGTGAGAGGGGGGAGAATATGTACAAATGGGGGAGAGTGATCTTAACAACTTTCTGCATTTTGCCATTATAGTCAATGGCATGTAGAAAGTAAACATTGGCAGGGAACAGTGGTTGCAAGGGGGAAGGCACTTGCTTAGTGCAGTAACTAGGGCTGGAGGCAGTGGGGTATGTTAATGAGAGGACTTATACTGAATCACAACTTAGTCAGGAAATTTTCCAAGTGTCAGACTGCACCTAACCGTGTAGGTGCTCTAACACAATAGTGTAGGCAGGAGGAGCAAGGAACATGAAAAAGATGTGTGTCATGCTTGGTGTAAGCACATTGGATGTCTGTTGGCTGGTGTCAGCTTAGCTAAGCACAGCTAAGCCAGGGGGCATGTCTGAGGCTGTTTACTTTTATTCCATGAAATGAGGAGCATGTTCGTGCCTTGGAGAGGGCCATTTCTTGATGTTTACACAGCACACAGGTACAAAGAGGCAAGAAATAGCAAAAGGCAAAGGAAGGAAGTAGCAGAACAAGGGAAACACTGTACAAATCAGCAATATGGGAGTCTGCAACCCACAATGGTCTAATGAAAGCACTCAGTAATACAGCAGGCAGGGGCCTGCAGAGCTGACAATGGGAGGACATGTAAAAAGAAAAAAATGGGCATCAGCATACAATAAAGAAGAAATAAAGTAGAAATCACTACTATGCGATACTTACAGCGTAGAATGGGCCATGCAAATATAACACAGCTGGCAGGTGGCTGGAGAGCTGAACATGGGAGGACATGTAAAATAAAATTATAGGGCAACAGCACAAAGTAAAGGTGAAATTACATAAAATCACTACTATGGGAGTCTTGCAACTCAGAATGGGCCATGCAAATATAATACAGCTGGCAGGTGGCTGCAAAGCTGAAGATGGGAGGACATGTAAAAAAAATAAGGGGCAACAGCATACAATAAAGGAGAAAGGAAGTAGAAATCACTACTATGGGAATTGGCAGTTCAGAATGGGTCATTCAAATATAATACAGCTAGCAGGTGGTTAGATAGCTGTAAATGGGAAGAGATGCAAGTAAAATTTAATTACAAAAATGGCAACAGCAAAATAAAGGCAGTCATGCGCAAATTATCACTAATGCCTCTAACACTCACAATGGCCAAATCAAAGCCATGCGTAATATAGCTGGCAGCTGCCATAAAAACGCAGGTTTACATAGAAAGGATGAAACCTCTAGCCAAACACCTGTACAGGTAAGAGGTATGCACACACAAGGATATGGCATCCCAGGTTAGAAAGATACCTCACAAGCAGGAGATCCCCAGCCAGTACATCACCAGGTTGCTAGACTTTCTGACTTCAAATCCTTCAGAAAATGTATATTACAACAAATCATGTCACTCTAGTAACCATCTGAGTTTATAAGAACAATATTTCAAATATGTCCCTATTTGTACCCCCATTTTGTCAAGCTATTTCCAGATATTTGGCATTAATAGGTGGAGAGGTATGCTGCCATCATAATATTGGTCTATGTATCATATAACTAGTATTCCTTGGGTAAAGCACTGTGATGATCTGAGGATGTTTGGCAGTAGGCAATGACACAATACATTGCAGTTACAGTCTATGGATATGTCACAAAATGTCTGCTAAACAAAAAAAGTACCCTGACAAAACTGCTGTGTACTCCTGAGAGATATGGTTGTAGCACACAAAACCCTGGACTGGAGTGCACCTATCTCTGGAATGGAGTCCCACCCTAACTATAAAAGGTCACACTGGGCATGCTCTTACACTTAGACAATCACAAGGCATGTTGGAACCCACATTGCAATATATGACTGTATTGTGTATATCTGCCCATGCATACAGACAGCTATGTACAGCTCCACTGTCCCCACAGTAATATCCTCAGCTAGCTGTAGGTGGCCCATATGTGATATATCTGAATCTGCTGTGTCAGATACACACACACACACACACATATATATGGGCAACAGATGACATATGTCAAGCATATACACACATAGATGTGGGGAACTGAGAGACAGTGATACAGAGAGAGACACAGTGTGACACAGACAGAGTGAGTCACACATGGATACCTTTAATGGCATACACTGATGTCCTCTTGTGCACAGTGGCATACCAGTTGTAAACAGTTGTCCATGCTCAAGCATAAAAGGTGAGCCCCATTGTATAACAGTATTGAGGATGAGTTTATAATATCACATCAACTGCCTGTGTGTTTGCATATCTCCATAGGTCCAAGTATTAGGAGACTCTTCCCACTCAGTGCACTTCACGTTGCAGAACCAAGAAAAATGAATCCAGGAGAGGAACACTGAACCAGAATAAATCGCCACTTTATTGAATTACAGCAGAAAAATAGAACAAGCGCTTTCACTCGGTAAATACCGAGCTTTCTCAAGTTACCACTGAGGTGCCATAAAGATTTATAAATAGTACCTTGTGATTCACCTGATTAATTAATTAACATAATTAAAAAGCAAACCACATAAAAAAATAAAACAGTGCTGAAATGCTGCACAAATGTCAATTAAAATGATAAAAAAATCGTGAAATGTTGTACAAATAAAGATGTTGACTCAAGTTGAGTAAAAGATTAATGATAGCTCAAAAAACATGTGAAATAAAGATAAATGAAAATAAACCAAAATGCTAGGAAAACTAATATGCAAAAACAGCATAGAAGAGAATATATGTTGTAAAAACACTTAAATATGAATTAAAAAATGTATATAAATTTGTGAAGAATAAAAAGGATGGACATAGAATATAAACTATATTAATGTATAAAAACAATTCTATTATAAACGTGCCATCCTCAGTTTAAGAACACTGCTGATACTAATATTCTCATTTAAACCCGGAGGTCTTCCTGCGTCCAACTTAAGTTGCCAAAGAAGTTCCCTGTACTCTAATGTAGTCTCCCAATCCCAGCCTCTGACATCTGGTATCACCTGCTCTAAAACAAGGAACCTGAGTTCAAAAGTAGGGCAAATGAGAGAATGTTTAAAGAATGCATTAGATTCATTCTGTCTGAGAATGTTATAGAAGTGTTCATAAATTCTTTTTTGTAAGGGCCTTTTGGTTATTCCGACATAAAAACTGGAACAGGTAGTACATACCCCTAAATAAACTACTCCTTTGCTTCCACAATTAGTATAACTGTCAGCCTTAAAAAAGAAATTCCTGGAAGGAATATAAAGGGTTGAAACATTAAAAATGGCATAATATTGTTTACATGTCCCACATTTAAAAGTACCTGTTTTGGAGTTCTGGATGTTAACTCGGGAATAGTGTTTCCTTTGGAAAAGCTCTTTTAAATTAACATCTCTCTTTCTTACAAACCTAGGATGTGTTGCTACTATGTCCTTAAGTTCATCATGAAGTGTTAAAACTGACCAATGCCTGTTTACAGATTCCTCAATATCTGCAGAGCTAAGTGAATAAGTATAAATAAAATTACCACAAAGGTCAGGTGCATCCTTGTGGTTGCCTGTATTAAAAGATGTACCTTTACCTATGAGTGGGGTGTATTTTATTGCTCTGTTGTCTATGACATCCTGCGCCAAAGTCGAAATAAGGGAGGGGGGATATCCTCTCTCCAGAAAAAGGGATTTCAAAAAATGAATTTCTTTTAAAAAATCAATAGAGGTACTGCACATCCTGGAGGCTCTGATGAACTGCCCTTTAACAATGCCTTTCTTCTAGTAAAATGGATGCCCACTCTGAAAATGCAAGTAAGAATTAGAAAAGGTAGATTTACGATATAATTTGGATTGAAAAGTGTGATTATTTAGATCTTTAAACAAAGTGACATTAAGATAATGTAACTCATTATCACTGATATTATAGGTGAAGGCCAAAAAATGGGTGGTGAAATTGAGGTAATGAAAAAAATCAAGGAGTTGGTTTTGTGTTCCATTCCAGAGGATACAGATATAATTGAGATACCTTTTGTAGTGTGTAGCATATAATGTGGCACATGAAGCACCCATGGCCACTCCTCTCCTCTGTTTATAGTGTTCTCCATTAAAATAAATGAAGTTGTTCTCTAGAACAATTTCCATAAACTCAACCAAAAGGCCAGTCACTTTGTTACTAAGACCAGCTTCCAAAGATAAAACTTCATTAAACCATTCCAGGCCAACAGAATGTGGAATGCTGGGGAACAAATCTACTATGTCAATGGTGACCAAAAGGAGTCCAGGTTGAAAAAAAGAGGGTTCAATACCTTTAAGAAAGTCCCAAGAATCTTTGCATACATGCTTTAAAGAAGAACTAAATTGCTTTGTAATATAATCAACAAATTTCCCCAAAGGTTCCTTGATACACCCAGCTCCTGAAACAATAGGTCTAAACCTCAAAGGGTCCAGGCCTTTATGTATTTTTGGAGTTCCAAAAATAATAGGAATTTTGGGTTTGTTGACATGTAAATAATTAAACAATCTTTCATTTATGACCCCTTGTAACAGGTGATCAGTAAGCATGAAATTGATTTTAGAAAAAACAAGATTGACTTCATTCTTAGAGACTATCTCATATTGATCTAAAGCATGCAACATATCATGAAGATGACTATCATAGTCAGAATTGTACATAAGGACTACTCCGCCCCCCCCCCCTTATCAGGTTTCATAACCTGGATGCTTTCATTCTTAAGTTGGTTAATAAGCCTGACACCTTGTTGATCTAAATTAACAGGGAACACTTCACATTGCCCTATTACACAACATCTGCTGCTGTCATTCATCATAGAAGTAGTATTGCACAATGATCGCCTGTATAAGCTCTGTAGTGTGTGCGATAACTGTGTAACACTATAGTACAAATAACTAGATAGGTAGGGGTTCTAATATCAATACTGGCAACTGTGTGTGTGACAGTTGTGTATGTGAGAATGAGGGTGTGTGTGTTTGTTTTATTGTAGGTGAAACACTTTTAGGCCATTCACACCCACAACACTTCCCAGTGCCCAGTGTATCAGTCCTACTGAAGTCATTCCCCCTTATTGTTACCTTTGGCCAGTAAGCTCCATAACGTGTATAATAAATGCATAATACTATAGTACAACTCAGTAGATAGACAAGTATTTCTCATCCCAGATCTGACAAATGAGTGTGTGTGTATGTTGGTAAGCAAAAGTATTATGATAAGTCTCACAACCATAAGCCTACTTTATCAATCTTGCTGATGTCATTCCCCTTATCAGCACCTTGGACCAGATGTAAGGCTGGCAAGCTCTGTAGCATGTGCGATAACTGTGTAACACTGTAGTACAAAAAAACTAGGTAGGCATGAGTTCTAGTCTCAGATCCAGAATATGTATGTGTGGGGTGGAAGTGTGTTTGTATGTTTATATGAAGAAGTATGTTGATAAGTTACCCACCCACTGGCCTACTTTATCTGTCATGCTGATGTCACCCCCCTTATAGGTACATAGGCATACCTCTCAACTGTACATAGTTTTTCACAATGTCCAGATGTCTGCCTCATATGTTTGGTCTATTTCTGACAAATGTATGCTTATCTGGCAAAGTAGTGGCAAATCATTAAAGATCACAGTTAGAAAATAATGACAGACATTTGAGTTTCAGACTGCATAACCTTCAGACACGTCTTTCTGATGCCAAACCTGTTATTCTATACACTTTCTAAGTTTGCAGGAGCAATATTTAAAAAGTGTCCCTATGTTCGGGCCTTATGACCACTTTTATGTATGGCTTTGTCCAGATGTCTTGCTCTAAGAGAATGAGAGGTATGTACATAGCTGTGTACTAGGCTAATGGCCCTGGAGCCATTACAAGTCTAGGCCATAGACATGCCCTGCCATTGTGCCACCCGATGTCAGTTACCAGAGGCTCAATCAGGTAGAGCCACTGTACTGATCCCTGGGGTGAACTTTGTAGTATCCATCCACTTATCAATATCTCCCTGCAACAGAGTCATCTAGGTGTTTTGCCTGACATGTATGGGAAGTCTATAACAGGGCATTTCCAGTCTCTGGGTGATGAACCTGTCCCCCCAGCATGTTGTGTTGATTGTGGTAATGAGGTTGATGCCCCTGCGGTGTGTGGTGCAGTGATATTGGGATGTGTTTCGATGTAGCAGTTGTAAAAGAGCTGGGTCAGACATGGCCTTTCAAGTCATGCATAGATCATCTCTAAGTAGGTGATAAATGACAGAGAATAGCTGGAGTCTTTTGAGTCTTTGTAGGACAGGTGTTGAATCTGTGCCCTCTCCAGCTGTTGCAGGTGTCTACTGATGTACATGCCATATGGGCCATTATATGTAAGGAGTGGTCTAATGAGGGAAGAGTACACAAAGATGATGACCTCTTTCTTCCTGGTTGCAAAACCCTTGGTAATGACATGTGCCACATAGAGGGATTTCCTGAACACAATGGCGATGTGGTGGTTAAATGACAGTTTGCTGTCAACCTGTATCCCCGGTTCTCTAATAACACCTAAAGTGTTCAGCGGGCACCCATCAATGTGGTACTTACTCGGAACTGAGATTTTACCAAAGGGGCTGATGATGCATTCTCTGGTGTTAAGCTACAGGCCATGGTTTCCACACCAGTCAGTTGTCTCACTGAGGCCTTTCTGTAGGATGTCTGCATCACATGAGGAGTTAATGATGGCTCCCAGATTGCACGTGTCTGTGAACATGGTCAGCTAGATTCCTTTGTGTTGGCCTGGAGTCCTGAGAGCTAGGTGCTGAATAGGAGAGTACCCAGGACTGAGCCCTGTGGGACTCCACCCATGACTGGCTGGCAGTTTGACATGGAGCTTGCTGCTTTCACAGTGTATGTTCTATCTGTGAGCCAATTTGGAACCCACCCTAGAGATATAGTGGTTGATGTCTATTTTGGTAGGTTTAACCATAATTCCTGACTGAGGAATGGTATCAAGAGGCTTGGTTGGATTGATGTAGGCTGTATGCAGTGCCTTACTTTGATACACGGCCCTGGTGACTGACTCAAAGAAGCCAAACAGGTTGAGCAGATATGATCTCACTTTCACAAAGCTGAACTATGTGGGGTCCAGAGTTAGGAGATTATCTATATGTTTGTCTATCAGGTCCCTGATGATGTGCTCCATAGCTGTACATATCACACACATAAGGCTAATGGACTGATAATTCCCAGGGTCTGTAGTTCCCACACCTTTATTGAGAGGGATGACTGTAGCAGTGTGCCATCTGGGAAAGACAAATGCTGAGGTGAGGCTGTGACTGAACTGAGCACACAAAGGTGTTGCCAAGTTTTTCTGTAGTTCATGTAGAACATGGCCTGGGATTACTTGGGGTCCCATGGAATCTTTATTCGCACCTGTGGACAATGCAGATGTAACCTGGGAAGAGTACACCTGGGTGGCTGGCATTCCTTTGACATTCTGAGCATTCCCCCAGGGGAAAGACAGGGGTAAAGCTGGCACTGAATGTGTTGGCAAGAATGTTGCCAATATATGTTGGCACAGTGTAGGAGGTAGCATTGTGCAATAACTCAGAGCACATCTGGGTAATGGTGTGGAGGTTCTTGATATAACTGTCAAAGTATTTGTGATCATTGTCAGTGTCTGCTGCAATTCTGCCATCATATGCAGCTTTAGATGATTCCATGAGGGATCTCAAGTTGTTGCTGAGGCTAATAAAGGTGTTCTACTGCTCTTGGGACTCCACCATTTTCTGCAACATTGTCTTCCTTCTGTTGTAAAGGTTATTAATGGCAGGGGACCACCTGATTGGCCTCCAGTGTTTGCAGGTGTGTGTCATGGTTCTGTTGGATATGGCTAGTTCCATGCATTGATGTAATTGTTTGTACAGTGCACTTGTGTATGCTTTGGCAGTCATGCAGATATTTCCCATTGGCATGGGTGCTGTGAAGTTAGCCACCTCTATTCTTATGAGTCCAAACCAAACTGTGGAGATGCTGTCCAAGGTAGTTACCTTTACAGGGGTAGTGGTTGAGATGTGGATTACCATGGTGATCACTCTATGTTTGATCTGACTAGGTAGCAATTGACTACTGTTGTCATGCAACAGCCCCATATGTTGGTAATCAGCGCAGGTTAAGGATGCTGCTTCCTCTACTGGGTGTCAGTATGAGCTGGTCCAGGGCATTGGAACTGATGTATGCCAGGAAGTGTTGGGTCAGTGTATTGATGCATGAGTATCTTTCTCACTTGATGGAGGGATAGTTAACCTCCCCTAGTATGTGACTGTTGGGTTAGACCTTGATAGATTCCAGGGTGTTGAGAAATGTGGCTTGAGAATCTATGGACATAGATGTGGACCTGTAGCAGGCTAAGACCTGGCTGCACTACCACCCAATGTCAGTTGTACTGATGTATGTCAGATGCATTATACTGGGATAATACACTGGATGTGTGCATATCTATTATCAATATGGACACACTATTGCATTTGGAGCTGTGGCCCATGTTTTGGGGCTGACAGGTGTGGAATATGTTGTAGGCTGGTTGTGCAGGGGTGCTGTCTGTTGCTGTAAAACAGGTCTCTGTTACAGCACAAATGGCAATATTCACCATTTTGAGGAGTGATGTGAGTGGCTGCATCTCAAGATGTAGATGTCTAGTGTTGAGCAGCATGACCCTTTGTTTGCATATATGTGTAGCTCTTATGGTGACAATGTGAACTAGGCCACCACTGAAAAACCCACTATAGGGATAGCAAGACATCTAGCCAGTACCTGGAAACCCAGGGGTGACAGATGCAGGCCATCTGTGTCACGCCATGTCAGTCTGTCAATCTTGTCATCCCAAGCAGACAGATAGTGGTCCCTATGACAGTGACACCAGACACATAAGCCAGTTGTTGAAGTCAATCATTTGTTGTTTGTACTGTGGTATCATTCAGGGTGACAGTATTATACTGCTCAGGGCTACTGCCATACCTGCCTGGTCCACATAATCTGATAGCTCCACCATGTCTCATTTCATATAGACCATGTATGTGCATCTCACGTCATCCACACACACATGGACAATGACAGTGTGATACTTGTAGTTGCTGTGGGAGTGACCTGACTGGGTGTGTTATGTTCCAGAGTCTGGCATCTGATAGAAAGCTGATTGTTACCTCCTCCATGTTCAAACCAGTGAGTGGCACATCCTGTTGCCTCACAATTGAGTCACCTATGATGACTGTATGAGGCAAGGTGTTTAGCCTTTGGAGCTTAGGTTGAGGGGCACACTTTGTATGTGAGAAGTGTCCTGTGGTTTGTGCTGTATTGTGGTGGTTGAGTGTGTGTCTGTCTTGGTGGTCCCCACTGTTTGGGTAAATGTCTATTGAGTGCCACTGTGAAGGTGGGTGTGTGGTTGTTGTTTGTATGTCAGAGCTGTGATACTGTGTGTTCTGGAGGGGTATGTGTTCCATGTGGTGTGTTGCAAGGGTTGACTCTTCTCCTCTTGACCAGCTAGTGCAGTCTTCGCTGGAGATTGCATATCTTCCAATATGGTGATATGGGGTATCTCTCACACATCTGAGTACTGTGAGGTTAGAGGAGAGGGTTGTTTGTGTACAAGAGGCAGTTTCAACCGTACTTCAGAATGCACAAGTGCATCAGGTTAATGGGCAAAAGCCCAGGGAAGTGCACTGTAATCATGCCAAGAGAGATGATCATAACTATTAAGTACTGAAGATAATTCTGTGAGGAACAGTGACTGCTGATGGCTCTCAGGTGTGCTAGAATACCTAATAAATAAACCTGTTGAAGTGCAAAGCTATTAGGCTATTTGAAGTGCAGGAAAGAAACAACTAACAAGGTCTAAGAGAAAGACTAAAGGCACACTTTCTGGCACCTGTGACAGTTCACCTCAGTTATGCAGTTAACAGCACCTTTGGCCAGTTGTCAACCTAATAAGCTCAGTAGTGTGTGTGATAACTGCGTAACGCTATAGTATGAGTAAATAAATAGGTAGGAGTTCTAATTCCAATAGCAGCAACTGTGTGTGTGTGTGTGTGTGTGTGTGTGTGTGTGTATGTGTGTGTGTGTGTGTGTGTGTGTGTGTGTGTGTGGGTGCGTGCGCGTGTGCGTGTGAGTGTGTGTATGTGACAGTATGTGTGCAGCAATATAAAAAACATTTTAGTTAAAGGGAAATTAGTTATACCCCTATGAATCTAAACACTACAGTTCATCAATGTGGTACTAATACATGTGGTAGATGCAAGGCTTGCAAACATATTATATCAAGTTTTGACAGACTCAATGGTCTTAGGTTTAATGTAAAAGGACATGATAAATGTGATATTGAGGGCATTATTTATGTCCTGAAGTGCCCTTGTAATAAGTTTTACATTGGTTATCTAAAAGATCCTTTAAAATCAGGCTTTTAGAACACATTCAAGATATTGACAAGGGAAAAGAGCAGAGTTCAATGGCTGAACATTTTCATAAAGTACATCATGGTCAATCTGGAGGGCGGCAAGCATCGATTCTGGAAAAAATAGATAATCCCCGGGGTTCAAGAAGCTAAGCGGAAGGACGGTTTTAGCCTTGCGTGGAGCGTCCTCACTACAGATGGTGCAGCAGCACCATATGAATATGTATGATAACGTGCCGCCGCACCCTCGACGTGCACAGGAAACATGTACGAGTGCAGGGGGTGTGTACAAGTGCTCTACGGAGGCGTAAACATGACCCGACATTTGCAAAACCTACTATGCCTACTAGTAGAGCCCACCCCTAATAGTAAGTCAGTAAGTCATAGTCCGTGGATACCAAAATGTATGCTAAGCATACAAGAGTGTCCACGAACAGTGAAATAAAATTGAAGGTGTAAACACACAAGCATGTAGTGGAATGTAGAGCCCTGTCCCTAGAACTGTCACAATTAGATTCCCTGTCCCCATGTCCCTATTATACATTTGAATTGCAGCAATAGTGAAGGTGTAAGAAAAGCGCAGCATGTCTGCACGGCACCGCCCTCCGCCGAGCGTAGCTTACACATCATATTCAATCAAATAGAGGAAAACATGCAGAATCAACGTAAGTGTCAATAGTGTAGTGTTTAGAGTATCCACCTATCAAAGAGGCAGTCACGGTTCGAGCCCAACAATAGCACATATCATTTTCCATGTGGAACGAATGTCGTTTTGCCGTAAAACCAACATAAGAGTATCGCATGAGATATTTAACTTAAATCTAATGCAAGCAAAGTTATATATATATATACACACATATGTGTATATATATATATATATATATATATATATATATATATATATATATATATAAATATATATATATATATATATATATATATATATATCATATATATCATATAAAACTGTGTAGTCAAGGAAGAAGAAATATTAATGTGCCAATAAAACTTCTTGTATAAATTCTATAACTTATTTTAAAAAATTAAAATAAAAAATGTGAAGAAAAAACGCAGACACCAAACTGATAGTTAAGCTTTCACTCTTATTTGTTCGAAGAATTAAGTTACAGTATTTCTACAAGAAGTTTTATTGGCATATCTATATATGTATATACATATATATATATATATATATATATATATATATATATATATATATATATATACATATATATATATATATATATATATATATATATATATATATATATATATATATACATATATATATATATATATATATATATATATATATATATATATATATATATATATATATATATATATATATATATACACACATATATATATATATATATATATATATATATATATATATATATATATATATATATATATATATATATATATATATATATATATATATATATGAAGAAAGAACAACGTAACAATAAAGCATACAAAAGGAATAAAAAGGGAATCAACAGCAACCCCAGTATTATACAGCGATGTCAGTGTATGTCATATCCAGCTGGGCAGGAGTGAGCAAAGCACTGCTACTCACACCACATGCAGGATATTACCAATGGGAGTAACACTGTTGATTTGCTAAGTCTACTTTACACATGGAGGGTAGTCCCTAGTGGGACTACCCAAAAATTTATAGACCATTTGGCCTTCCAACCATTACACAAGCAAGGACAGATATGTTCAAGGACTAAATGGTGGAAGAGCCTGAAAATACATGGGGTAGGGCAACATATGTGTTGGGCCCCTAACACTCTGGAGAGGGCAATGTGTGGAGGTGTGTCATGGCTGTGATAACAAGTAGACAATGGAAGGTATGTGTGTATTTTGAACACGGGTAGGGTGGAAGAACTATATGTATAAAATTATGGAGCCAGGCATGCCAGGGTTGGATGGGCTGGTTCTAATTGGACCTCCCCACGGAGGTCAGCGAGTTCATTATAGGTATATATGCATACACACATGCAGACATCAGTATGTAGAAGTACATTTTCTGTAACACATTCATTCCATTTGCAGACATAAATAACATGAATGTGCCCTTACAAACTTCAACAGTAGATAGAATAATAGGTTGTGCAGAAGAGGGATGGGATGAAACAGCTAAAATGCAGAAGTATGTACAATGTCGGAAGTCAGTGCTGTGCTGACAATAATCAAATGTGAGGACTTCCCCACACATGGAATCATTCCTGTGAACTGCCTGCTACGGCAACGCCAATTACTAAACCGGTCTATTTGTAAAAGAAATACGGTGAATACGTACATAATTAAGCTGTCATGTGTAATGTGTGCGTTACCACATAGTCATACATATTAATTTATTGTAGTGTCATGTTAACAGGAGTAAGGATGTAATGAAGTACAGAGTCTAGTCTTGACATAAACACATGCGTGTCCCATGTGGGACAACCCAAAAATTGTGAATAGTATTCTTTTGGTCGCTCACGTCACCAATGTTTGTGGACTAAACATTTTGGAGTTCTGAGGATACGTGGAGTGAGTCAACCAATGGGATGGGTCTATAGGAGTAGGGAGTGGCCAATGTGTAGTGGTGTGGATACACCGTGAATCCGACTGGAAAATGGATGACAGCAGTGTTAGAGAGGCATTGGGGTGTGTGTTTGGGGAACCAGGAGCCATGGGTATATCGGTATATATGCAAATGAAGCAGCATAGCAATAGTGTATTGGTTAGAGCAACCCCCTAACGAACAGACATTCCTGTACCGAATCCCAGTGTATCACATACCATTTACCATCGATAATCCGTACATGAACATATTGCAACATCTGTCCACTGTATAACCTGCAAAATATCAATTAAAAGTTAACTGGAGTGAAGTGTCAGTGTCATAATGAATAAGGTACTTGTAAGCAGGTCAGGCATATATAAACACCAGTAAGCATGTGCAAGTGTGTTTGCGTGGGGTATGTATTGCTTTACAGACACACACACACACACACACACACACACACACACACATATATATATATATATATATATATATAGTTGCAGATATATATATATATATATATATATATATATATATATATATATATATATATATATATATATATATATAGTGTCTATATCATAACATCGAAGTTCTCTAACATTGACTGTTATAATATCGAACCCTAAACACCGAAGTGTGAAAACATCGAACAGTCAGAATAGAGAATTTTTTCCCCAAGTCATGCTTGGCTGAAGGATGTGGGTTCCAAAACCCAATTACTTGTTTGTATTGAAGAGTGTCCGTTCCCATATATTAGCCAGACTGGTGCAGATTGTAAGTGGAACACACCAATAATATGAATCAAACTCTGGACAGGCCGTGGATTCTGTACAGTCGAATGGCATGCTGTCACCTAATATGCAGCCATTCCCGATACTGTAGGCATGCAATCCGATGTAATAGGCATCACAAGGTAATACCGTAGCCCTCACTCCCATGCAGGGGCATGTGTGTCAGATGCAAACACCAAATTCAGTGCATTTGCAAGTGTGGGAGCAAGCGGGTGTAAGCCTGTTTGGCCACCAGTATGTGAGTATAACACTGGTAAAGCAATGTAGAGGCTAACTGAGTGTAAGAAATTGTAACCAGAGGTTAGCATTGCCTAGCACCTTGCAAACCCATGCACACCTGCCCACAACTGCTTTAATGTGCCTTAATCACACCGTATCCAATGGCCTTGGTCTGCCCAGCAACAAAATAAATGGCCTTTGCAAATCTCAAAAACAGGACCCTGCACACACAGCTATTGTGATTTACCACTAAGCCATGGCAGATATACAGACATCGGACCTTATCACAAACATATCATCCACCGCAGTCATTCAACAGTATAGGAAATGTATTAAATCATGTAGATGTATGTGTGAGCGTTTATGTCCAGCATATAGATACATACATATATAGATATATCAGGAAGATCCCATGTGACAACAAAGCATTACAAAGGAATGAAAAGGGAAACACCAGCAATGCCTGTATTATGTAGTGGTGTCGTCCTATGTAATATCAAGACTCCCAAAGACAGACATGTGTCTGTCATACATGCAAACATTTAACATTGGCCATTTACATCACTCTGTGCATGTTATTTACATTAACACAACAGTTCCTGCCAATCATTATGTGAGAACAGTACTGTTGCAAGGTGCTGTGTGCAATATCATCATCACGATAAAGGTACATGGGGTAACCATAGAGGGACTGGTAGTGTTGTGTGTACAATGGGGACATTTGCATCACATGTACCTGGAAAATTTAAGAGTCATGTGCATACTAGGATCGTGCGCCTGAGAGACAGGGGTGAGGACAACTGGAGCATGTTGTGATGCATATTAAAAGGGTTACATGTGTCCAGAGGACATGTGTGTGAAATGGACAGCTATATATGGGGCAAATGTTGTTCTATGAACCATTGGCCTTTTGTTTCCATAGAGTGAGAGTGGGATGTGGGGGAAGGAGAGTAGGTATGCTCATGGAGGATAGGTAGGGTAGGATGACAGACAAGACAGCATACAGGGTCGGTATATGACACATTTTGGGGGGATACACCTTAGACAGGGAGGGGTGTTCGGCATTCACAAGCCCATGAGCCCCCAGAAGGAAACAGTGGGACGGAGGTCTCCAGCCATGGGCAGCCACCACTGCAACAAAACATCTGCAAAGGTGGCAGTGCTGGGGGCTGTCTAGGAGGGGCAGCCTCACCCTGTAAATGTGACACTCTTCCCTTGAGCTGGTGTATCTGGCCTTGAAACCCCTTATTGAGCCTCCTATGCACCACATCCAGGACTGTACAACTGCGGACATGTCCCTATCTGGACCTGTTCCCAGGGGGGGACAAGCCCCATCCTCAGTGGTGGTACCACCAGAAGGTGGTGCAGTGCCAACAGAGGTGGAGGTACAAGGCTGGTCCCTAAATGTGCTGGTGCCCAGTGCTATGGCCAGCTGAAGTGGGACAGGAGGTTCTTCCGGGACCTCCAAACCATTACAGCCTATGGTGTTAGAGTTTAAACAGAGATATGGCTTAGTAATAGTCAACAGTATTCAGGATTATCTACAACAGCATGCATAGATTTGACCATCAACCCAACACAACAGATGGTATACATTTGCAGAGAGAGCACAACACATGCATATATACTGCATGACATCTGTACAATGTGTAAAAGACTTTTGACTGCAGCTATGAACAGTGGCCCATAATTGGCATGTTACTGAGAACCCCAGACAGTGTCTGTCATACCACTGTTTCATGTGACATATGTCCAGTCAGGGATGCGATGACAGTAACTCATCACTATCACCATGTACTGGCTGTGATCCTCACACTATGCTCCTGCTGTTCACAGATGTGTGTTCAGTGAGTAACACAAGAAAAAAATGGTTCCACACACTGACCAGTCCACAGATGGCCCTACGGATGGGTTCCCTCACAAACAGAACACTGTCTTGTCAGTTTTGAAACATGCAGAATAGCCATTACCACACACACCTTGTTAAACAGACAGTTGTGTCAATGAAGCATAGCTACACTTACATGTTGTAGTTATGTCTGGCACATCACCCTCCTGTCTTTAGGCTATTTCCCACTGTGTATGTTGTTTGAGGAACATCCAGATATCATCTGTGATGCCATTTACCAAACACCAGATCCAGGTACTACTCACAGCGACTGTCATGGGCAAACACCAACATGATGTTCCTAGATATTGTACTGTATTTTTCATGCGAATGGCTATGGGAACATCACCACAGCTGTTCCACATGCAATCAGCTAGAGGAGGACTGCAATAGGTGCAGAGGCCATCACCAGAACATGACCATTACTTACAATACACAAGCTGCTGCTGAGCAGATGTACACCTCCACATCCACCAGAGAGTGTGTGGGAGAGACAGACAGTGGCAAAGTACATCAGAAAAGGGCTGGAGACTAAACCCTAAGCATCATCTGTCATACACCTACCAGTACAGGGTTTCAACCCCCTGACTGACTAGTCATTACTATTACAGGTGCATGCAGTTACTCCATGTGCCACAAAGCTGACATGTTGGTGTGCTGTAAGAACGTATATGTGTGTTGGTGTGCAACATCTGCAACAGAGATATAGTAGACATGCATTAGGTGTAGCACACATGGCTGTCCACATGAACAGATGTCATTGTCAACACAACCACACTCTCTAATGGACTCATATTGACACTCTTTGCCGGGCCCACAAATACACTCCCAAACCACTTAGTTTGCCACACTGCAGTAATGCACAGGTACTACATGCACCACAGGGGATATCCGGAGGTTCTATGGGCTAGGGCATGTGAACGTGTTTGACATCTGTTGGTATGCCAATGGGAGTTATACTGGGAGTGACTGTGGTTGGGAGCATCATACACCACATGCAGACACAAGGTGCCAGTACTGGCATACATGTGTGCATTGCTTCATGGGTGTGTAGTGGTTGGCTGTGCAAGATGGCTGTACAAGGCTGGGTGATGGGTAATCCTTGGCATCACTCCACCCGACAATGGTGTGCAGTGTGGAACAGGGGTGTAGTGTCTGCAATGTCCGACACAGATGGGTATTGTATGAACTGTCCTGACATCCTGGTTATCATTGTGTATGGATATAGCTTTGCAATGCATGCCATGTCTGTGTTTGATAGTCCTTGACACGGACATTGCCTGGGATGTGCATGTCCCACAATAATGTACAGTCACATGTACAGGTGTACCTGGTTTAGTTGGCACATGTGTACACATACTGTTATCCTCCGATATGCCAATATTGGCCTGGTGTGGCAGAACCTGCTTATAGTCAGCAGGTTGACCCTGCACCTGCATTGATAGCATGATACAGGTATTCCCTGGTGTCAGGGGCATTGGTCCATACAGGGCACATGTGTAAGGCATTGTATGGTCTCTGTGGATCACATTTATTGGCACTACAAATGTTGCAGGCATCCAGTGGGGAATATAGTGAAGGCACATTGTCCGCAATTATGTGCTGCTGTCCAGGGTGCCATGCCTTCTGCAGCCTACTGCAATCACACCATGCCTACTATCTGTCATCAAGGTGCAGGGTACTAACAACATAGCGGTATATTCTAGGCAAGTGTGTTTGTGTATGACACATGGGTTCAGGATGTATTCCGGGTAATAGTAGGGCTGCATACTTTGTTCACCAGGCCTTTTGCCAGATGTAGAGGTATGGCTTGCCAACACAGTCCCTCAGCTGACTGACATCTGTACTCCTCGTGATGTGGACATTTTGACATATAACATGGACACCATATAGGAAAACTACAAAATCTGCTCCCTAACATTTCCAGTGGTTAGATACTCACAACCACCTCCACACAGGCTCTGCAAGTCAAACACACACACCTGCCATGTCCTGGAATAGAACCCCTACCTAACTAGTGTATCACACTACAACATTATGCAGTTACAGCACACGCAAAAGAGAATACTGAGTTGCAGCATTTCCAGAGGTGTATGTCTAGGTGGGTGACATCAGCAGGATTGCCAAAGGTGGTCATGTGAATTATAAAGAGTGTGCATACTCCAAAAAGCATTGTTCTTGTCTCAGGCAGACAGAGATACACACAGTTGGCCTCTCTTGGAATAGAACCCCTCCCTAACTAGTTTACCATACTACAACAATACACAGTTACAGCATGCACTACATAGAATACCGGATTAGAGCACTCCTAGAGGTGTATTCCTAGGTGGGTGACATCAGCAGGATTGCCAAAGGTAGTCATGTGAATGTAAAGAGTGTGCATACTCTAAAAAGCATTGTTCTTGTCTTAGGCAGACAGAAACACACACATACACACACAGTTGGTCTCTCTTGGAATGGAACAACTACCTAACTAGTTTATCTCACTACAGCAATACACAGTTACAGCACACGCTACAGAGAATACTGGGTTGCAGCAGTCCTAGAAGTGTATTTTTAGGTGGGTGACATCAGCAGGATTGCCAAAGGTGGTCATGTGAATCGTAAAGAGTGTGTATACTCTAAAAAGCATTGTTCTTGTCTCAGGCAGACAAAGAGACACACGCACACACAGTTGGTCTTTTTTGGAATAGAACCCCTACCTAACTAGTTTATCACACTACAGCAATACACAATTACAGCACACGGTAAAGAGAATATTGGGCTACGGCAGTCCCAGAGATGTATTCGTAGGTGGGTGACATCAGCAGGATTGCCAAAGAAGGGCATTCCAAGTGTACCGTGGGTTGTACATGTCAGTTGTCTGCGTGTACTGCTGCTTACTGTCATGAAAACACAATTGCACCTGCTTAAAAGTGTTTTATGCAGTCCTAATTGACAGTATTAACAAGGCTTGCAGGTCTCGAACCCTGGACTATGTACATTGAGTTTACTGGATGTACCACTCATTTATCTGGGTTGTACTCATGTTGCATGAAGTCTACAATGCACATCCTACTACAGGTATTCCATAGTACTGAAAACAAATGGGACAGTCCCTTTGTGTACATATGTACAGTACCCTTGAATGTATTGTACTCTGTGAAACAACAAAGACAAGTCTACATCTGTACAACTGTCATAACTACACACACACATATATATATATATATATATATATATATATATATATATATATATATATATATATATATATTTATATGCACCTACGGGATGTGTGCACAAACACAAACATATATATGTATATACACAGACACAGCCATAGCCATATATATATATATATATATATATATATATATATATATATATATATATATATATATATATACAGGTCTGAACGCCCTTTGTGACACAGAAGGGTTCCAAAGGAACTGACTTGTATACAAAACAGAGGCATCTCTTGTGTTATAACATTTAAATCATAAGCAGTTTACCAGAGAAGGGATGGTTGTTGTGTATGTGGAGTTTGGGGTGGGGAAATGATGGCTAATGTAATCTACCCCAGGGATTGTGGAGTTAGGGTGGGGGAATGATGGGTATGGACCTACACCCCAGCGACCACTTCTGTGTCACTGCTCGACAGTGGCACAGGAAAGTAACATACCCAAGTGTAGTCATGCTTGACAGTGTATTCTTTACCATTCCTAACTATGTAATACTTTGTAGACACTGGTCACCACAGACGGCTACCATGTTGTGCTAAAACTCATTACACATGTGTATGCCTGGCTACAGGGTAGTCACACACACAAACACGCACACACTTGCCAGTATTGTGCATACATGTCTTGCCTATGTAAAGGTAACTAGTACAGTGGTATGCAGTTGGGGTATGTGCCACAGAACACATACAATTACACTTATTGATTCCACGTCTGAGCTTGGTGACATCACAGGACCGATTACTTGCAGTGGGGAGGGGGGAAGAGAGAGGTATAGCGGTTGACAAGGATAAAGGCCAGTGCAAAAGGAGGTATCTTTGGAATGCAGCAAAACTTGCTGCCATGACAGGATGCAGTCACAACTACACACACACAACCACACTCAGCCTATGCTGACACACACACTCAGGCATTTGCTGAGACACACACACACAAACACACTCAGGTATTTGCTGTCACACACACAAACACACACACACAGTTGCCAGTGGTGGGATCACAACTCCTGCCTATCTAAGGATCACTATTACAGTACTACACAGTTATGAGATGCACCACAGAGATTACACATCCCAAGGCAGTCAGACTGCCCTTCTACAATTGAGGACAACAGGGAGACTGACAGTCACGAAGTACATAGCTGTAAACCTGTGTGTTTAAAGTAGGTGTCTATTAAATCCTGTATGCACAAACAAGACACACCATCCGCAGGTAGGCCTGAGAGGTATAGTTGTAGCGCAACAGGAACCTGAACTGGAGTATGGCCATCTGCGGAATGGACAACTACTATCACTATACAGGGTTACAGTGGGCATGTTCATACACTTAGTAGCACAGGGCTGTTTGGGATGCACTATGGCTACAACTACACAAGGTTATACTGGGCATGCTCATACACTTAGTAACAAAGGGCTTATTGGATGCACTGACTCAAATTACAGAAGGTGGTAGTGGGTACGCTCATACATTTAGTAGCACAGGGCTGTTTGGGATGCACTCAAATTCTAACCACTGAAGGCCACAGCTTGCATGCTCAAATACGTACATGTACAGAACACATTGTAACAGACTCCTATTGTAAACACACAGGTTTACATTTAGGTACATCTTACCTGTCAGTATATATGCACATCATACTAGTTTACTATCTGATACCTGTATGTGGCCTGTAAATGATATATCTGTCTGTGCTGTGTGATACACATGCATACATGTACATGAAAAACTGACATATATATGTTATGTATACACATTCATGCATGTGTGGACATGACAGACAATAGGTTACCTGGGTCGCACAGGAGGATGCTACCTACAGCATGTGTCACACACCTTGCTGTCCTGAAAGGCATGCATTGATAGCAGGTTGTGGACAGTGGCATCATACGTGGAACAGTGGCATGTGCAAGCATAATTTGTGAGCCACCTTGTGTAATGGTACTGAGGTGCAGTAGTCAAGATGACCTCTCCCAGCCGTATTAGTAGCTGTCATTATTAGCAGGAATTCTACCCTAAGTATATCTCACATTGGTCATATACACAAGTTCTGCCACTGTCCATGACCTTACATGGGGCATTTGCTACCAAGCACATTAATGCCATGTGCAGTGATGTCATGGTATGGGTGGCAACTGCTAGACCAAAACAATGAGCCAATGTCCTGCTGTTATTATGAGGTTGTCCAGTGTCTGTCATTCTGGGCTGTCATGACCAAACAATGAGCTTTCAACACAGAGCAAATGCATCCACATTACACGTATGTGTGTGGATAATACCTAGGTTGCATTTACCCGTATAGCTGCATTCCAAGGCAAATGTCCTACACACAGAAGTAACACCCTGACACCTACATGACAATTGCATCGGATGCTTATGCTAACCTGTGCTAGATGTGTGGCTTTAGTAATCCATTTGCTACAATGGGGAATACCAATGCAATGCCTACAAACATACCCACATAACAAGACCATAGGACCTAGACAAGGCCTGTATTGACAGACTTAGGGAAATCCAGCTCTGCACTGTATGTTCCTGAGTAGTCACAGGTGATATGTTCATGACATGTACAGCCATGTGTGGCCACATCTCCTACATATATCCATTGTCAACAATTGCAAGCCATGCATGCTGTGTGCTGTCTGGACATTAGCCTTAGTACCACAATAGCCCATACATGCTGGGGTGAGATGTTTACAAGCCACAGACCTCGCACATGCTTGAATGAGTGTACTGCCTAGCTCTAACAGAGCACATTGCTGGCACTCTTCTAGTACATATGAGTTGTGTGTGGCAAATATGATGTGCTCAGTGTTGACCATTACAGTGCCCTGGCTTCACCATGGCACTGTCAAGTAACAGTTTGAAGGAGCATGATGTGGAATAATGCTGTGTGTGTCATGCTATGTGCTGTTGTAATATATGTACACTTGGCTACTCAGTGAAAGTGGTGGTGTCCTACCAGTACATGAATACAACATCCTTTATGGTGTAATGCTTGGCTATGTTTCACACATTGTGTAGGGAAGGTGTGGAATGTATCCTCTTGACCTGCCAGTGCACGTTCTCATGTAGACCGCATATGTGTACATGTATTGCTGTTTGTGTAGATTCCACGTGTGTGCAGTGTCTGATGTCTGAAGGTGACTGTTGTCTTAGAACATCATGCTGTTGCAATACAGCCTCAACATTGCCAACTGTATATGGTGATATGCTCTAAGTACAGTTAGCCGTACATGAGGTATGGACAGATGTTTGGACATGACTACTAAGTGGTGGGGCTTCTTTGCAGATGAATGATTACTGAGGACAGCTCACTGGTGTGTTACAACTAGTCCTACAATAACCTGTGTACCTGCTAAGGTCAGATTTTATTAATTGAAGTGGAAGACAGACAATGTAGAATGCTGTAAGGGTGACACTGAAGGCAAACCCCATGACACCTGTAACAGTAATACTTCCCCTGTGCATATATTGTGCATATATCAGCACAGTTGCCAAAGGAAAGGGAAAGAGTCAGTAAGCATTGTACTGGATGTGATAGTGCTGTACTGCTGTAGTACCTATCATGAGATAGGCAGGTGTCTGATTACAGTACTGTCATGTGTCGGTGTGTGTCCGTATATGTCACATATGGTTGGGAATACATCCCACATGTTATCACTCTCCTGAACACTGTTGTTGACACCAGTACAGAGTGAAGTGTAGAAAGAAAGGAATAGGCAGGTGGTTAAACCTCACACATGTAAAGTGTCTGTATGTGTGTGACATAGGTGTATAGCTTTGTGAGTGCCAGTGTGTGTGTGTGTCTGTGTGTGTGTGTGTGTGTGTGTGTGTGTGTGTGTGTGTGTGTGTGTGTGTGTGTGTGTGTGGCTGTCCATGTGTATGGAGTGAGGCTGTATTTTACCACAGTGAAATGTTAATGCTCCCTCCCCCCATCCACTCAAAGCAGTCTAGCATCCCTGTTGAAATCATCAATCATAGAAGGGCATACTAACTGCCTGTTAACATGTACGCCCTGGGGTGTGACCTGTTGTTACATAGCCTACAGATGGACCCCCCTCCCCACATACACTCACTATACTGTAGTATCCCTGTCGATGTCCTCAATCTTAGGCCATTCCAACTAGCTGTACATGTGTAATCTCTGTGGCGCATCTTGTAATTGCATAGTACTATAATGATGATATGCACATAGGCAGGGGTTCTCATCCGAACACTGGCAACTGTGTGTGTGTGTGTCAGAGTGTGTGTTACTGTGTCTGGCATCCCTGAGTGTGTGGGTGTGTCTGTGTTTGCATGCTGTCATGGCAGTGGGTATTACTGCTTCCCAATGTGAAGCCACTATTTCCACCGGCCTTTACCCTTGTCACCCACTATGGATGTGATGGCTCTGAACACAGTAGCTTACTACACAGCTATCATGCTCTTGGATTATTAGAACAGTAAACATAATTGAAACATGGGAGAATATAACTGTGATGTGGAAGCTACAAAGTGCATGCAGGTATTGTCATACTGACCTGTGGGTAGTCAATATGTACATATGGGACTCACGCAAACACCAACATCCCCCAGCACATGCAATTACACCTGAAAGAGGAAGGCAGAACGTCAAGATGAACATGCTGTTAGTGCTGTTACACATGATACATACTGTCAAATGTAAAAAATGCATTCTGAAACTACAATACATGGTATGTCTGCTGCCTGTCAACACTACTCAACAATATTAATCTACAACTGTCTACCTAGTATGTTCACCCTGTGCATCAGACCATATGAACATGTCCCTGCACTAATGGTGTGGATGACAGGGATGCGGCACAGGCATCATCATATGCACAGGGTGATAATGTTTGCCAGAGGCCTAGGCTGTGCCATTGGATGACATCATGCGTGTGTGTTAGGGCCTGTAATATCATTGGGCGTGTCTGGATGTTATGTGTGTGTTTGTTGAGTTGCCTTACATTTGTTTCCAGTGTGTGTATATGCATGCACACAGGTCTGACATGTAGCTGGCCTACACAGGAGTAATATTGACAGCTGCAGACTGTACAAGGCAGGTGTCACAGTTCAAAGTGTCCGGCCATGGCCACATGCTCTGTGCCTGCCAAGGGTTGCACGGGCACTATCAGGCAGAGGTCCAGATTGGGTACCGTCTGATGACACATGTCCACAGGAATCATGTCCCTGTTGGGACCATCCAGGACCACGTGCACATTGCCTGCTGTGTTCTGGTGTAGACTGGACAGCACCAGCAGCACTGCTGCTGCTACTGCCACTATGGGAGTGGGCATGTGCAGTAGCATGTTCACACAGACCTTCAACAGGTGAGTAGTTTGCCTACGTCCACGTGCCCGATGCCTCACTCCCACTAGATGATCCAGCACAGACATTCCATACTCGAGGATTGACATGCCATTGTCAAGGACTCCCACCATGTCACCCAATCTTCTATCCAAAACATCTGCAAGATGATGATGAGCATTTGCAAGTGCCTGGATGTTGTCAGTTAATGAATGGACAGCAGCCCTCTGAAGCCTCAGACCATCTCTGTTGTGCCATTCAGCACATTCCTGTGCCTCTATTACAGCCCGAAACATGTGTCTGGTGGCTCCAGCTGATGTGCTTGGTCTCTCAGGGGCATGTTGGCCAGTGGTCCTCCTACGAGCAGCGCTGGGCAGATGCCTGTGTGGGACATCATCCATCTGTTGACTGGGATCATGGTGTGCAGGCACACCTTCCATAGTCACCGCACTTCCCTGTTCCATGCTACCAGCCACCGAATGTCCTTCCTCTATGGCCAGTGGTGATGGGGTATGTGTAGGCAGGGGAACTGTGTGTGAGGATGAGGGGGAGACAAGCGGAATGGCAACCAATAGCACAGATTCAGCCCCTAACAACCCTGCCTGTGCCTCAATTATACTATCATCATCACTGCTAGAGTCTGTAGGGGCACTAACATCAGGTGGACCTCAGGAGGGCAATGCACCTACATCAACACCTGTGAGGGGAAGACAAGAACTGTACATTACACATTAAACCAGACAACACACACAGATAGAGAGACACACACAGACAGACAAAGAGACACACACACACACACACACACACACGCACACAAACACACACACACACAGACACACACACATACAGACAGACAGAGACACACACACAGACAGACAGAGACACAAGACAGACAGATACACACAGACAGACAGACACGCAGACAGACACATACAGACAGACACACACAGAGACACACACAAAGACACACAGACAGACAAACAGAGACACACACACACACACCCACACACGCATACAGACAGAGACCCACAGACACACACAGACACACACAGACACACATGCTGCATGCAAGTGATATGGCAGATGGCATTCAGCTTAGACAATTATAGTTTCAGCTTAGGCAATTATAGTGGTAGTTATTATACATCCCTGAGTTGCACACAACAGCATGCATGTGGTATAGCAGATGGCATGCACCTTACATAATTATAGTGGTGATTAGCATACATATCTGTATTGCACCATTTGTGTTAGTAGCCTATGCCCCATACCTGCAACACAATGCATGCACTTTGCACCATTGCACTGCACTGCCATGGTGTGTGCAACATACACCACATGTTAACAGACCATCACTGACCTTTGTACATCTGCCACTGATGCTTTGTGTTGGCCACCGTCCCTATGTGTGAGGACATGAGCAGTAGGGTATGTCGACTGCATACTATGTTTGCCTGAGCCCTAGCTTGCATATCTCACCCAAAGCAGTGCATGTCTGTTCAACATTATTCTGCCTACCCCTGAGCTGAGTATAGACATTGTGCTTGTGGCTGTACACACATGTTTGACATGGCTGTCCCTACTTTGCAATGGTGCCACAGACCAGCACAGGTTTACAGTATACCAGCCTGCTGTGTGGTGTATGACCTTGCCAATCACATGTAGAATGACATGTCTTCTACTGACGTGTTGAATGACATGCATACATATGTAACACAATGGTGTCCTTTCCAATCTACAGTACGGTAATGGTGTCCCAATACAGGGATGTGTTATACTAACATGGGCCTTCAGCTGATGCAATCTTGTCTGTCCACCCTACAAATATGCAAGGACATACTGCACATTGAGCTGATGTGCATAGCCATTGCAAGGCATCATGTGGCTTCACAATTGCTATACAGTGTGAGCTGCTGACACAGTTTATAGCTATGACTATGTTCGAATACAATACATATCTAATGTGGAATGTGACCCACATCACCAAGGTGTATACACATTAAACCCTAATGTGGAATGTGTGACGCAGGTCACAGAAGAGTATACAGATGACACCACTGCACATCTGCAACCATATTACTGATACCTGGCAACTATGCCCACACATGGCTAACTTACAAGTACTCTATGTCCCATATGCCATCTGTGTACCTCACACACATGAGGAACAGGCATGACAGTGATGTCTGACACCAGCAAGGTGAATGTACTGTATCTGTGGCTTGATGTGGATGTATGTGTATGTTGTGCAACACATGTATGAATTTGGATACTGTATAGGTGAATGCTTCCATGTCGTGATGCACTCAAGATGTTCAAGACATGTTATGTGGTGGTTTCATGTTATGCCTACACAAGCTGTGCACAGGCCTGTATGATGTTTAGTCTTTCATACATCTGCAATATCACCATTACACAAAGGCCATAGTTGTATTGTGTCGAGCCAATGTACAACAGGGTGTACACACATGTACATCACTTCTACTGTATGTTTTGCTTCATGTCTCTGGCCATCCTCCATGGCCATGTGTACACATGTTCAGTCTGATGGTTGTGTTGGCCATCTTATTTCACATGTCAGTGTTATCCCATATGACATACACCCATAGATGTCAGATGCTCCACTGAGGACAGGGTTATGCAGACAAAGGGTGGTATGTATGGGCTGTGAGACATGTTTTGCAGGATAGTTGAGCAGTGTTGCAGTCAGCCCACTACATGTCTTCGACATGTCTGATAGCACATGACATTGTGTGACATTCATAGTAAGGGTATACTCCACAAGGGTGTATCCTGTTGGCCGGGCATATTCCAGCTCCAACACATTTAGTGTGTACACACACATATGCTCTCTGTACAGTACTGTTCATATTCCCACCATTGTATTCACTGTCGTCCACACATCTGGCAATGACAGTTTGGAAGGTTTAGTGTAGGTGTTCCATATAGTCTTCAATTGTTTCACATAGGTAAACAGTGTGATGCATTGCAGGTCTGACCAGTGACCATTACCAGGACCACCATACATTATATGTACGTGTGTTATGGCAGATAGCATGCAATTAATATATTCTGTGCATTATTAAGCCTGGTATATAATAACAATCGTACCTGACACAGGCTGCTGTCACTACAAAATGCCAGAGGTACCTAAACAGGAGTGTCACAACAGTAGGATCATTATCCACACCTGTGTGGTAGCTACAGGGTGCAATGTCTATGTCAACACATAAGCCAGTACAATACACTATACTGTGCATACATAGAGTAGCAGACTATAGTATGTGGCATGTGTGCATACATGCCTTGCATATGATGTTACATTACATATTGTACAGTAACACATGTAATTATGTGACATATGGCTGTGTTTTATGTGCAGTAGTGACATACCAGGCAACTCCAGGCTCGGTGGTTGAGAGGCACCCACCTCCACAATACCAGCTAAAGCTTGTGGATGAAGGTCTGCAGGTGCCCCAGGTTGGCCAGTAGCTCCTCGGTACATGTGAGTGGGGGCTGGGTGACTGGCCCCCACACCTGTTGCACCTTGTTCCCTGGCAATTGCATTAGCTTGCTGTTTCGCCCATCTTATCAGGTCAGTGCAGTGTTGACGCACCTGCTGATAGGTGTGATTCTGACTGCCAACATCATTTACCCTCCTGCAGAGTTCTTCCCACAGGGCATCCTGCTGCTGTGCATCCTGTGGCACATGGCTGAAGAGAGTCTTGTAGTTGTCAAGGAGGTATGGGATGAGGACCTCATCCTCCAAGCGGCTGTACGGTGGCAGTCTGTTACGTGACATACCTGGAAGACATAACGATGGAGACAAGTCACAGTAACTCACAGAGAAGTACAGCAGTACAGCTGAACATACATGTGTATCACATTTATTAAGATTACAAAAACATCTTTGTAGATCTACATGACACTAACACCACTGACATGTATAAGTCACACACATTGGACACCTACTGGTGATGTGATGCTATCGCCATATATGTGTGTGTCATGTGATGACATTGCTCATACACCATGTGGATGTTGTCTTGACATGGGCATGTCTGTTTGCCTGTAGTGGTGTCTTTACCTATCAGCACATGCCTGGATGTGTTCACATTAATGCAATCGACCTTAATGCTGTGTATATGCCACATATATAGTCATACATAGCCATTAGTGACATGACCTGTGACTCTGCAGACATGCAAGCATGTATGTGTTTTGCCATATACATCTACATGGCACTGTACAGCTGTGTAGCATCCTGCCATGTATTGCCTGTGTTGCACATGTGTAGCACATGAGACAATATCTAGCCTGATGGTATTTGCAGGGTTGGATATCAACTACAGCATGTATGGTCATAGTGATCTAGTAGGCTATATGCCCTGGGCCACTTATGAGCCTAGGCAGACAGGTTACCTAGCTGAAGGCAACAGACAGGTAAGTTTCAGTGGCCAGTTCAAGCAGTGCCACAGAGCTGATGCACATGGTTACTGATATATTTGGCATGCAGTCATCACACCATGTCACAGAGAGGGGCGATGTGCAGCTTCACTGGACAGGAATGCATAGTATGGCAAGAGTATGTTAAGTGTATGGGAAAAGGATCTGTCAGGCATGTTGTGATCCTTGTACTAGAAAGGTGGATGTCCATGACGTATGTGTTTACTTGGGATCAGGAAGTGTTAAGTGTAGCATATCCAACACCTCTGGGTTGGACATGGCTTTATTCAGGGTAGGCTGCATGCTATATAGTGTAGCTAGGGAATGTGAAGGGCAGTGTAGGCCATCTACACATGGGCAATAAACCTTAAAGGAAATATGTGATCTATTATGGGTCACATGGGTGTTGAGTATGGCTGAGCAGTTATCTCTATATTCCTGGATGGCACCCTGCCATAATTGGGGGTGCCACATACGACTACCTGTCTTTTGTGGTGACGTAACTATCAAAGGACAGTACTGTCCAGCTGCATCCCATACACACAGTTGCCATTATGTTGACCACTGCCTAGGATGTAGTTAATGGGTACAGGGTTTGCAACACAGGGGATGAGAATGCAATACTTAGCTATCAGATTGTGGCCAAACATCACATACCACACATCTGACACACTAAGGCCCTTCTGTATGTTGAAGGCAGCACACAATGAGTGGACTATTGCTCCTAGTTCATAGTCATTTACAAACATCAATTGGCTGATGCCTTCTGTGTTAGTCTATATCGTATAGATAACAAAGAGGGGGAGTACCAGGAATGACCCCTGTATTACTGTGGCTGGCACTGGTTTGATGTGCGTGTATTCGTCAGACACCTTCTGTAGTGTGGGTTCTGCCAGCAGTCCAGTTGCCAACCACTCCTGTGACATAGGAATATACACCTAGTTTACTGAGTGTAGCTGGAACACAGTATGGGTGATGGTGTCCTACGACCTGGGAAGGTCATGATATGCAGTGTGAATCAACCCTACTGTCATCTACATCTTCACCGAGTACATCAATTACATTGACCATGGTTCATGGCCATACAGACCAGACTCAGTAGGGTAGTTGTGCACTATGTCCCATTATCAATGGTGTCTCCTCCTTTGTGGGGTGTGATAACTGTTGCTGTGCACCATTCGATGTGTACACAGCCTGACATGGAGCTATGATTCAACATGATGTGTATGTGAATAGCTGAATGTTCTTACATTTGTGTAGGATACACCCTGGGATGTTGACAGATCCCATGAAAGCTGTATGTATGGCATTAGAGAGTGCAGCTTGTACCTGCATAGTTGTTAGTACAGGGGCCTTGTAGTGTACATAGATATATTACTAAGTGTACCTGTTGGGGGAGTGGGTTTAGGTTCTCTGAGACCCTATCTGGAAGAAAGGGTGCTATTTCTGTAGGTGCAGTACTTCCCATGCAATAGTGCTGTGCAGCACAGCAGGTCTTGCCATTGCCGTTAATGACACAGCTATAGTATGCTCTGTGCTTGGCCTCATAATATGTGGCTGATTGGTTTCACAGTAGCTGTGCATGGTTTTATGTGGTGTATCTGTGTCTTACTGAGGCTGACCAGGGATCACCTACACTCATGTGTGTTCACTCTTGCAACAGTTACTACCTTCTGTGATATAGTTTAAAGCATGGTACAATCAGTTTGCCTACTTGTTTGTGTTGGGTTGACTCCTGGTTCTGTTTCAATGGCACAATCACTGCACATATGTGACTGCTTAAGGTTCATTTGTGTAGGATTCAGCATTTGCAGATGTATTGTCCATTTGCATGGGTGCCATGGCACTCACCACTCTGCTCTTAGGAAAAATAACATTGGCATTGGAGACTAACTATGTGTAGCATACTGTTAGCCCTGTTTGTGTGACTACTGTGATCCAAGTCAGTGGGGTCAATGGAATCCAACATGCATTGAGTGCAGGTGTTGGTACATGAGGAGTCTTCCCAGTTCATAATGGAATAGTTGAGAGTAGCCAATATTATGGTTCTGTCTCAGACCTAATCTTCCCCATTACAGCACATTATGACAGATGGGAAGTCCGCGGCCTGGTGGGTGATCTGTCTCAAGGTGCATTTTGAATTCCACTGTGGCACAATGGTAGTTACTTAGCATAATGCATCTGATGTTATGCAAGTGCAATTAGCATGGGGATGTACATATCTTTCAGGAATATGGACACATCTGTGGCCCATGTGTTCCAATAAAGGATAATGGGCAAAAGGTGAGGTAAGTCTTATAACATGGTCATGTAGGTATGCTCTCTGGAGCATTGAAACATGTCTCAGCCACTGCACAGATATGTTCTCCATATTAGGAATTGACATATGTGTGTCCATATAGTGTTTCTGACATGTATCATTGTGCAGCGAGACCCGCAGTTTATTTCTTGGCTGTCCGTGTAACAGCAGTGGACCCTCACCTGAACTGTGCATGATGAAGGCACTACAGGGGAAGCATGAGCCCTAGGCAGTATTCAGATCCCCACGGGTGACAGGTGCAGTCCCTGTCTGGCAAAGCATCATGGTCTGTCAACCATGTTTTCCCAGGTTGACAGATACTGGATACCCTGCGACATGCACCACTACACTAGACAATTGTGGAATATAATCCTTTTGTCCCTGTACTGCAGTATCATTCTGGCCAGTGGCAGAATGCTACCCAGGCCTTGTGACATCCCTGCATGGGCTACAAGATCTGACAGTTCCCACATGTGTTTCCATGCAATCCAGGCTACTGCATCACAGGTCCTGCACAACAACATGGAATATGCCAGGGCCATGTGTATAGCGCAAAAGGTGGTCTGAGTGTGTGGGTATGTGGCTAATCATGGTAGACAGGCAGCTGACAGTATGAATGCCCTCATATAGATCGGTGTGTAACATAGTGCTAGAGTTTGCATTCACAAATGAGTACCGTTAGGCATGTTTCCAGTCATGTGTTCAGAGGTGTGGCACAATTATGCAAACTATGTCATACAGTTTGTGTATTTTGGTGTCTGTCTCTTCCTGTTTGGGGGGGTCACATGTCTGGCCAGATACTTAAATGCGTCTCTGAATGTGTGTGATTTTTGGTAGTGTGTGTGGGTATTCTTACTGTGTTCTGCTAAGGGTATGTGTTGGTTGAGTTGATGAGCTGCATGTGTTAATCTACACCTCATGACTGTCCAGTCCAGTCATGGCTGTAGACTGGGCTGCCTTCCAGTTTACCCCTGTAGCTGCATCCCAGACAATGTGTGGGGCATGGTGTTAGATGGGTCTGGCATTGTACATGGCATAGAGATTACATTCCCCCAGGATGGCCACATACACAAAGCTGACATTAGGAAACACCAGTAGTTGACTAGTGGACATGCCTGTATGAGCAGTCAGTACAACAACTACCAAGTACTTTATTTAGTTTATGTATTGCCTATGAAGATGTTTTAGACAGTGATGCTCACATGTAAATATTTGTGTTAACACTGGCTATTACGGAAACATTGTAGCTACCTTTAGCAGCAATTCTTCTCTGAGCAGCACATTATATCCTGTTAGTTGATTTCAGATGATGCAAGTGTTTACAGGTCTGTTTCCTTCTCTGGGTATATACTCACATATCCACCAGGACCATGAGTTCTGTTGGGCACAGACACCCAGTCTCCAAACAGAGTCATGTATCAATAGGCTCTGATGCCACTATCAGCATGATCAGGATATAATCAGATAGTGTGAGCCATCACCTATGATGTGACTATTACACATCGGCAGCTGTCTCCTACATCTTACACTCCTACTGGAGATGTTACACTGGAGTTAAAGACGATATGCAACCTGTTTCATTACCAGTGCTGTTCACTACCTTACATACAGTATGTGCAGGCGGCTGTTAGGTTGGCAATGAGAGGTTGGGCTACACAAACCTAGTAGTTCAACCAGTGTGTCTGTACTCTCAGTATCCACTCTATGTAGGTGTGCACATAGCCATTTGGCCCAGCCCTGTAACAAGGGTCACTACACATTTGCATAACATGTACACATGCACAGCTGTTATTGCTTGCAAACGATAGTAGAAAGGTGGATATTACATGTGTTATGTGCATGGATAGTTACCTGGCTCTTCCATTTATCTTTGCTATCATGCTGCTAACCTGTCAGATGAATATTAATGCTATGTATCCTGTCTTGAGTATTGCAATTGCCAATAGACATACCTACTGTTTGCATAACATAACAGAACTGTTATGTAGAATAGAATACAGATCTGCCTAGAATACTGTACATTACACAGTTATTGGCACAATATCCCACTATGTACACCATATTTGCATGGTAAGCCCACCTTTAACATGTTCATCTTACTTATATACCCATACATATGTCGACTGTTAAAATATATCGACATATACTATCCCCTGTTATAGCACATACTTGTTGGATCAATCCTGACACTGACAGTGGCTGAAAGCGAATTGGTGGGTTCCAAGCCCATATCATCCCTTGTGGTATATGTGGAGTGTGCCGTGTGACCTACAGCAGTACACACACAGAATGCTACAAGCATTACTACTGCTCAACAATACATCACTACAAGATAGTTATTTCCACTATATGCATTGATTACACTGTAATTCTTACAATACAGATACTACATACACAGACATACTACAAGTTGTACATACCATCTTAGTAATCAAAGGTATTATTAACTAGTGTAATACTCATTTTCGGTTCGTCTTTCATTGTTTTGTACTGTCCTACAGGTAGATATAGATGGTTTGACTGTGTGACAAGGCAACCTTTTATAGTTACAGATCAGTACCATGAGCTATCCCGATGGCCAATTGGTGCTCCTAAGTAGCTAATTAAATGCACATCAGCTGCGCTGCTACTGCCTTAGCCAATACCATGGCTACAGTGGGGTATAACTGAGTACTCCACTTGGGCATTGTCCCTTTGCCTTACTTGTGAGGAAGACAGCATGGAAGTTTTGTTTGGAATCTATTGCAACAGCTGTATGGAGAAGAACAGTAATATATTGTGTGTAAAGCCTGGAGGAGCTGGTCTAAATGTGAGTACTGCTGTTATATTTCTGAACATTGCTACTTGTGCAGGGTTTGTCTGTACCTAATACATTTGCATATGTGTCAGTCTGGCCAGGTTGTTTGACCAGCTCAAGGCTGCATAGCTATGCATATAATGTTAGGGGGGTTACAGTGTGCTTACCAGACATATTTAGTTTGGTGTTACTTTGTATCATACTGTGCTAATAATCAGTACTTGGTAAAACTTCCTGGTGTATGAACCTTTCAACCCTCTGAAACGGGATTAATTCATCAAACCCTGTTACATCAGCAGCTGTTCAATTGTGTAACGGCAACTATTTCACATAGGGCCATGTTAGTGTGTCTGTGTCCAGGTATGTTAAGGTTTCAGCAGATGTTGTACAGTAGTTGCATAATTGGTTATGGTATGACAGTATATATTGATGTAATTATTATGGTTGTGAGGTAGATGTTGGTGGGTATACATAGCACATGCAGATGTGTAGGAACCCCTTTTATACAACGTCTATATGTGTGTGGGTGTTCTTTCCCTATGTGAACACCTATCCCTTAGTGGACTAATACTATGGTAATTGCAGGCTGATTCCTTAAGGCACTTCCCGTATAGCATGCAGGTACTGTTAGTCCTTGAATCCTTTTGGAAATACATCGGAATGTAATAAAGATTTGAAAATGAAAGCTGTCTGTGCAATTCTGTCATGGATATTTGCAGTCATTGCAGTTATGTTGGTGACTGTGTCCATAGAACATATTTGTAATAGTATATTGGCATATACTCTTCATATTTTATGTTCATATTGTTTGTGGGGGGGGGGGGCGGAATGTGTGATTGCTATGGTCCATGTTATACTCAGATTTGACCACTTCAGATGCTGTCTACAGACATGTATGTGTGTGTGTGTGTGTGTGTGTGTGTGTGTGTGTATATATATATATATATATATATATATATATATTATTGCATACATTTCTCTGTACCTCCACAGATGTGTAGATGATTTTGACTTATCTATATATCTACATATATATGTAGACCTGTATATATCAACATATCTCTATGTATCTTTCACTCTATGTATATATATCTATATATCTATATATGAGCATACACCTTTAATTGGGTACATGGCGGGTTGTCCTATTTCAACACATTCCTCCCTTTTGTGTTTTAACCTGTCTGCATACACAACTGGGATAGTTACATCCCATGTAGCTTAGTGTTAGGTTACTCTGAAGATGGAGTACATAGTTGCGGATTTTACTCCTGGAAGTTGTTATTACTCTACCTCTCAGAGTAGGCACTGTTAGGGGAAAGTGTGAATAACACACATTTACACGGTTGTAAGCAGGTTTGCCTGTGGTCTGAACAATGTTAAGCAAAGGTAAAAAGTGTGAAGCGCTTCTCCGTTTACCATGTTACAGCACCGCTTACCATTGCGCAAACACGTGGAAACCCACTTACAACTGCTTAAGAGTGCTTTAATCCACCTGCATCCAAAAGCCCTTATTCTGGCTCTCAAAATAATCTAACAGCCTTTGAACCCGGGACCATGAACACAACAGTCACTGACCTTACCACCAAAGCATCTGAGATATGCACGAATGTTATGGTATTTAGAATATACATTGTACTACAGCATTCTTCACTACTGAAAACAAATGTGACAGTCAGTTGGTGTACATATGTCTGATACATGTTAATGTTCATATGTTTGTGAAAGTAGGTGTTGCAGTGTGACATGATAGGATGTATTATGAATGAGTAAGGTTCTTGCTTTGTGTCCTTTTTATATTGTCCCCATACTCCATGTATGCCCCTCCAGTTCACTTATTGGACATCCGACCCAGGCCCTCCTTGATGCATGATTGCATTACCCATCATTCTTCCCCCACCCCAATCTTCACATACACAACAACCACCCCTTCTATGGTGAATTAGGTTAATATTAATTGTTATAATACCAGAGCTGCATGTGTTTTGTGTGCACTCCAATTCCTTTGGAGTGCTTCTGTGTCACGAAGTGTATTCATAGATGCTTATATATATGGCTATTGATGTAACTGTATTATATATATATATATATATATATATATATATATATATATATATATGTGTATATATATATATATATATATATATATATATATATATATATATATATATATATATATATATATATATATATATATATTTCGTATTAGTTTGTAACAGTAATACATCTGTAGATTGGAATGTGTTGGTTCACAAACTACAGTACATTACAATGTACTGTACATATGTACACAAAGTGACTGTCCCATTTGTGATCATTACAGTGGAATGCATATGGTATAAGGTGTAGTCTGAAGATCATGAAACATGTATACACCTCGGATAGCTTACTGGTATGTCCCATGACTATAGTGTGCATGGTCCAGGGTTCGACACCAGTGATGCTTTACGAATGTTTTTTACTGCAGAATAAGGCTCATTTAAGCAGTTGTAAGCATGTTTAAAAGTGTTTGTGTGACATTATAGCAGTGGTTAAACACAGTTAAACAAACGTTGTAATGTATAACCTGTGCGCACAAACATGGCCACATCCACTAACTACTCAGGATATATACCTGTCAGTGACCTAACATCTCACTATGTGCTGAGATGACATTACATTCACTGTTGACTGTACTCTCCTGTACACATGGGTTTATATGGGTGATTCAAATGTTTATTATACAGACGATTACTACCTATATATGCAAGCTGTGGTTAAGGTATACTTTTGCACATGATAAACATCCCTGCCTTTATCGGGATTGTAACCTCGAATGCACAGATACTATACAGATGCTGTAACCATTACACTGTTGACATTAATGTTGCTTCTGCCTATTTCCTATTTAGATGATTTCTATGTGCAAGCTAGGCTAAGCAAAGGGCGGGAGACCCAATCTCAGTGAGCTTCACGTACTCTTGAAATAACAACATATAACAAATGTACTGTGAGACAATACATTACATTCCTAACTACACTAGGCATAGCTCCTCACTGACACACTTCAAGGGAAACCTTGTGTGAATGGATAACAGACTATACACCCCTGGGATCATGCGTCCAAGAACCATACAGCCAGGGGGTGGGGGAGTCTGTCCAGTTTGATAGCTGCAAGACCTGTTGGGGGAATTGAATGGTGTTGAATTGCCACATTAACATGCCCTCTTTAGATCACTAAGTGCCCCTATCACTCTCCACAGCCCCAATCTTCAAAAGCTTCCAGTAACTCTGCCTGGAATTGATTCATTGGCTATGCTTGGCAGAGGCTCAGTTACTTCATCAATGGTGCAGGGAAGGCCAACATACTGTTGCTAGGCTTCTAATTGCCCTTGGGCAGATAGATAGTAGGTTATCTGTGAACCTCTAATGTGCAGGCCATCACAGCCATAATATGTGAATAAACAGACCTTCAGATCACAATATACAGTGTGAAATCACCGTGTAGTCAGGAAACAGTTGAGTACAGCAAGAACATACAGAAAACTGATACTTAGTCACTCCAAAAGCATATCTTGGAAGTTAGAAGACTTGCATAAGTTTAAGGCTTTCTATTGCTTACCACTAGGTTACCTACAGGGGAGATGAAAAACAAGCACAGATGGGGAGCATACAAGTAATGATACCATACCGGCCTATGTGTCAGCCTTACACTTTGGAATACTGGCCAAGGCTATTGGCATCCCCATGGTGCCTTATTTAGGAGAGTCTTGAAGGTGAATACCAGCTCCGTAAACAGCACAATAGCAGATTCAATGAGGTTTATGCTACTCAACACCAGGGGTTGTGATCACAACATGCATGCACTCACAGCACTCCTCAGGATGGACAGCATCAACATCTGTGCATTAACTGAAATCTGTCTTAAGGCTTCTGAGAGCACACCAGCACTACCAGACTACAACCCACATTTCAGCCACAGAACATGGACTGATGGACATGGAGTGGCTGTATCCATATTTATCAGGGATACCTGCACCTTCAGGTTAGTGGGGCAGCATGATATATTTTTGATCATCCATGTGGAGCTAACATCAGCCACAACTGCAATGTGGAATGTGGCCTGCTATGGATCACCCTCTATGACCCAGGACCTCCACTCCACCTACCTGGAGACAGCGGAGAACACAACAGTCCTAATGCACACCCTGGCATTGGTCGATGTCAACGACCATACCATTAACTGGGAAATGTACTCCGGTACTCACTTCCAGGACCAGCGCTTCTTGGAATGTATCACCTCATATGCCCTGTATCAGGTGGTAACCTCCCTAACATGGAGTGGAAACTACTAGATGTGGTCATCACCAACATGGGCAACAGGTGCACCACAGTGGAGGTTAACTGGTCACTGGTTAGATTTGAACATGAACTATTCACTGTTTCCACACCCTAGCATCTCCCCCACCGACGGATACCACAGTGTATACCTTTCCTACAGCTAAATTTACAGTACTAGTGACAAGGGGTGGGGGGTTTCACAGCCCCCACACTAAGGGGAAACACTGCTCAAGATACAGAGAGATTTACAAATGCAGTCTATAAGCACCTACATGGATGTATGGATCGTGCCATCGCTGGTAAACCGAGACTCACTCCTCCTAGACAAGGACACTGGTCTGGTGGATCTCTGCAATAAGCAGGCTATACTACAGATGTAGGACAGTGTTCCAGACACACAGCAAATCCCATGAAGGGCAGACATCCATGACCACTAATAGTATGATACGTAGTTCCCTCATGACATCATCCAAGGCTAACATCAGCAGGAGAATACACAAGGATTCGAAAGATAAATACAAAGCCTTCTTTGGTTATGTCAAGGATCTACGTGGTGACACACAGATTTGCACTGTGCCAGTGAAATATAGCACAAAATATGCTGACCCTATTGATATCACCAACATCCTTGCAGATACATTTGGTGCATACTTCACCACCTAAAGAGCTCACAACACTACCCGAAAGGTACAGTATCCCAACCATCAGAGACACACAGGTGGAAATGGCCCTCTCTAACAGCAGAACACAGCATCAATGGAGGCAGATGTTGACCCAGACTGCATCTTGCAAACTGTACAAGACAACCTCCCCCCCCCACCTAATTAAGCATTCCTACCTCAGCCTCTCCACAGGCTACATGCTCATACAATGGTGCATGGCAATGGTTATTCCACTCCATCATGAAGAAATCACAACTGACCATGGTTGCTACCACCCCATACGCCTGACTAGCCTGGTCTGCAATGGTATGGTTTGCATCCTCATGGCACTCGTTAATAATGACATTGGTAACCTTCGAACACGTGCCCAACCCAGGTCAGCTTGGTTGAGTGCAGTTCATGCCTACTTAACCTGTTTGACGTCTTACAAACAGTCACCATGACATTAGATGACAGGGGATGTGGTTCACACATACTACCTGGACCTCACCAAGGCTATTGACACCATGCCCCACTCAGGTATTATTGATAAACACACCAGCCTGTACATTCACCCATACATCACAGGTTGGATTGTCAATGGGCTTACAAACAGAACCCACATGGTATGACTAGCTGTCTCCAGGTCCAACTCTTGATCAGTCACGACAGGTGTCCCACAGGACTCAGTCCTGAGAGTCCTACTGCTTGGCATATATGTCTCAGATGTACAGGCAAACACAGGTGGACTACAGCAGACCATGTTTGGCAATGACTGCAAACTGGGAGCCATGATTGACAGTCCAGCTGACACGAACATTCCTCAAGGGGCCTCCCTGAGAACATCACAGGGTGCCAATGACATGGCATCCAGCCATGTGACACTAACTGCATGGTCATTCCATTGTGGAATTGGCACCCACATATTAACACATGAGCGGCAGCCTTTTTAATACAGATGAGGTAATGCGTATCTTGGGACTAAGGTAGATAGTGATCTCCCCTGTGACAATCATATTTCCACAGTAGTTAGGACATACTTCTATGTAGGCCATCTGACTACTAAAGGATTCCCATCTAGACATACTGGGGTTATAGTGCCCCTTTACTCATCACTCATCAGTCCTATCATAGGGTATAATAACCCATGTGGGATGTACCTCAGAGGACACGTCCAACAGCTGGGGGTCCACGAATGTACCTCACCAAGGGGAATACTGGCCTCCAACATATGGCCTTGCAGCCGGACTGAATAAACTAGTGCTTTACTCAGTGGCATCTCATTTACCCAGATATGATCTCCACTGACCAACACAGCCATGTTGAACTCAGGCTTGATGGATAAGCTCCACTTATGGGAATCCATGTCACAGTGAGCCACACACTGTAGTGAGCTGACCTTGCCATAACAATAACCGGAAGATGCTGGAGGGACAGCTTCCTGTCATAGACACTCCCCATAATTTGGAACAACATCCCTAACTACATTATACAGAGCACCTCATTAACACTCTGCAAGAGAAACCTTGAAGGGTGGATGGGGAACAGTAGATGCACCCCAGGGATCCCGCCACTGGCTCTGCTCCACAGAGGGATGGTTAATGACTCAATGGGGTGGCAAAAGCTGACACATTTTGGCTGGCCTTATGAATGGCCTCTGGCAGTTGGCCAAGTACCTACCTATGAATCTATACATACAGTATCTGCATATGCTGATAGCTTAATTTACTGTTCAGGTGTTGACTTACCTTGTGCCAATGGCTGTTGTGTGTGCAATAGTTGAGGGCTGCCTGTGTTGGATGCACACAGTAGACTGCCTATACATGACAATTTACAGGTAGTCTTGTGTGTGTGCCATCCATTTTTACTGTATGTGCAGGTGGGGAATGGTGTCAGTCCCTAGGTGCCTACACTGTCAGTGTGTGTGCTATACGTTCCCTCTTTGCCAAGGCATGGGCATACTGGGCATGCCCCTATTTGCCTACTGGGTCTGGCTCAGGGTGTTCATAGTCTGAGTACCTCTGTGCCTGTAGGGCCCTTGGCAATGGTGATGGCTGTGAGGGCCTTCACCATTCTGTCCCTGCTGCAGCTGTTTCCGCAGGACCATATTGTGCAGCATGGCACACACTATGAAGATGTGGGCACATGTGCCTGGAGAGTACTGCAAGGTTCCACCAGATATGTCCAAGCAACGGAACCATGATTTCAGCATCCCAAACACATGGTCTATGATGATTCTGGTTTGTGCATGTGCCTCATTATGGTATTCCTGCATGAGTGTGTATGTGCATTTATGATGGGAGTCATCATCCATGGTTCCAGTGCATAGCTAGCATCCCCCACCAGGTGGTCATTTGGGATGTCACCCCCTGACAAATAACCAATACATCTGTGAGGCATGCCAGATGTGGGAGTCGTGATAGCTTCCAGGGCTGCCAGCACACACATACATGATAATGCCCTGAGCATTGCACATGACCTGACAGTTCATGGACGGGTATCCCTTGCGGTTTATGTAGTGCCTTCCCTGCTCACTGGGTGGTGACTTGATGTGTATGAGCGTGCAGTCTATCGCACCCAGTACCTCCGGATATTCTGCCACATGGTTGAAGAGACGCATATTGCTGGCCAACTCCTCCTGCATTCGGGGGAAGTATATGTGCTCACTGGCATGTGGTAACATGGCATCCAGGAACTGGTGTAGTACCCTGGAGGCTAATGCCTGTGAGATACCCATGATATCCCCAGTTGGTCTTTGAAAGGTACCTGTAACTAGTAATCTTAGGCTTATATATACCTTCATATCCATTGGGATGGATTCCCCTCTGTTTATTCTGGCTCTGAGGCATGGCCGGCACAGCCCCACAAGTTGCTGTAGGGTGTCCCTGTCAACCCTGTAATGATCTACTATCTCCAGATCATGTAGCCCCTGATAGGTTACCCTGGGTCTGAACACTCTCATCCTCCTCTGGTGCCTGCGGTGATCATGTGCATCATCCTCCACACCACCTTCAGTCTTCAACACATGCTGGTGGATCTAAGCTATGGAAGCCCCTAACATGTACATAATAAAAGTTCCCCATCTGTATACACCACTGGTGCAGAGTGTATGGGAATACACAAATGTGTGTGAGGTGCTTTCACACTTTATAGCATTGTGCTATGGATGCTGCTGATGTAAGTGGGTGTGTATGAACTATTCCAGCTGCTGCGTGTCTTAATTATGGGTTTGCAGTGAGTACTGCAAGTATGTGGCCTTTACTATGGAGATCTACTTTCCTGCCTTGATTAATCTGTTGCCCTTTAATTCACTTTTAGACCTGGATCCCCTCCCTTTATCAGGCATGCATCCACCTGCCATCTTTCTTGTTTTGTACTTTCCCAACCCAGTCATGGCGAAATGTGCCTTGTAGCTGATATACTGTATATCATTTTTGTTCTGCATTGACACTTTGCTGTTTTCTTTGCAGTACAGCCCCTCCCTTTCCCTGTTCTGCAGGTAGCTGCTTGCAGCCTTGTTAGCTGCTGTCAATGGCCCACTGTAGACTCCTAGGTGTTAATTAGTTATCTGTACTCCAATTTCACTGCTGCAGCATTTCCTTATTTCTTTCCTATATCCTTCCTGTTTCGGCTGCAGTGCACAACTCACATACCTGTTTACCGGGTTTACGCGCGTTTTCATCTCCGTTCACATGCATACTCAGTTACCTTGCGTACTCTCAGCTAAGCATAGCTATGGGCAATTCGACACACCCCTATCCTGCAGCTTTGCCTAGCTAGGGGCAGATCGGTTTAGCAATGCTCCAATGTGCTTAGAGCAATGGCAACACACCCCTCTCTTGATGTCATCTTTATCTCAAGGGCTCACATCGGTGTTATAATGCTACGCTGTGAGGTGCATCCTTACACCAGCGGGGAATCTGAGATTCACTATTACTCCTCTCATTTGCATGGCATTGCCTACTAATTCCTAGCTACTGTGCATAACACTGTCACTGCCCCTTAGCAACCCTTGTGCCATGAATATGGTGTAGCATGCCTGCCATTGACTATTATGGGGAAATTGTGATATGTGTTTCATTGCAGTTTTATTCTATATTTGTATATATTCCTTGTGATCCCCTTTGCGCACCGCTGCCCTGGCTTTCATGTCATGATTGTGCGACTGTATATATTAAATGTTAATTTTATATTGTGTACATGTTTTTTATGCCAATGGCTATATATTTAGCCATTGGCATATATTAACTTTATAATACATGTGTTTGGTCGGCTGTCATGGCTCCGATTTTATGTTTGCAAAAATGTAAACCGTTTTCTACGGTTTACATTTCTGCATGCTTATACTACACCTGCACCACTTCCTGAATCACTACATACCTTCATTTGCATGCTACACTGCTGCACATGGGGTAATTAGCATACATGGCTCAGGAGTTGTGCGGGCATAGCATATGCAGGTAGTGCACGTGGAAACAGCTCGTACCTGAATCGCTCGGCGGCCATATTTGGTGTTAGAACACCGACACTACGCCTGCACCTGGTGCAAGCTTCATGAATCTCGGGGAATGTTTATACAGATGAGAATACTAAAAATATGCTTCTATATAAAGAAGCCTTGTATATCCTTAAATATGATACAATGATACCTAAGGGAATGAATGCAGAGCTCAATTGTCGTGTTTTACTTTAAATATTGATTGAAGTAATTTAATTGTCTTAATTGAGTGATTATGTGTTTAATTGTGCTTGTTATAAAAAGGTTAGGGTTTTTGAATGTATTATACTCCTTGAAGGCATTGCTGCCGAGATGTCAGAGCGAATAAATGACTTTTACACTATTGTTGTGGTCACTGGCTTTGTGGTTATAAAATGTATTGTTTTTATGTGTGGTATACTTTATTTGCTTTTTTATCTTATTGCATAATTCAAGGAATTATTGCCTAGCAGAGGGGGATTTAGTTAGCCACCAGTGTTACCAAGCTTTATCTCTGATTTTCATTAGTCCCCAGGTGGTTTTTTGAAGCCAGAGGGAACATTTAGTTTTGACTCTGATGTATCTTAGGTGAGCATGGGTGTTTAGGATGTTGATGCTATTGAAGAAGTGGATGGCTTCATCTAGATTGAAGTATTTTAAACTGTGCTGCACCTTTACAAAATATAAACAAGCATCCTTTAAAAATGAAACAATGAATCAAGTATTACAGATAGCTGGTAGATACAGTGGGTATAAAAAGTTTACACACCCCTGTTAAAATGACAGGTTTTTGTGATATAAAAATGAGATTACTATAAACCATTGTGACCTATAGCCTCTACAATTCAGTTGAAAAAAAAAACAAATCTGTTAGGGGAAAAAATATAAAAAATAAAAAGTGTGCAATAAGTTTGTTGCATAAGTGTGCACAACCTTAAACTAATACTTTGTTGAAGCACCTTTTGATTTAATTACAACATTCAGTTTTCTTGGGTAGGAGTCTATCAGCATGGCACATATTGACCTGGCAATATTTGTCCACTCTTCCTTGCAAAAGCACTCCAAATCTATAAGATTGTGAGGGCATCTCTTCTGCACATCCCTCTTCAGGTCACCCCCACAGATTTTCTATTGGATTTAGCTCTGGGCTCTAGCTGGGTCATTCCAAATCTTTAATTTTCTTCTGGTGAAGTCATTCTTTTGTTGATTTGGATGTATGGTTGGGGTCAATGTCATGTTGAATGGTGAAATTCCTCTTCATCTTCAGCTTTCTAGCAGATGCATGAAGGTTTTGGTCCAAAAGTGACTGGTATTGGGAACTGTTCATAATTCCCTCCACCTTGACCAAAGCCCCAGTTCCAGCTGAAGAAATGCAACCCCAAAGCATGATACTGCCACCACCATGCTTCACTATGGGGATGGTGTTCTTTTGGGGATGCAAAGTGCTGTTTTTGCACCAAATATACCTTTTGGAATTGTGGCCAAAAAGGTAAACTTTGGACTCATCAGACCATAAAACTTTTTACCACATGCTTTTGAGAGAATTGATGTATTGTTTTGCAAATTTTAGCCGGGCCTGGATGTTTTTCTGTATAAGAAAAGGCTTCCATCTTGCAACCCGACCCCATACCCCAGACATATGGAGAATACAGAAGATTGTTGTCACATGTAGTACACAACTGGTACTTGCCAGAAATACCTGCAGCTCCTTCTGTGTTTATGTAGGTCTCTTGGCAGTCTCCCTGACCAGTTTTCCTCCTGTCTTTTCATCAGTTTAGGAGGTATGTCCAGTTCTTTGCAACGTCACTGTTGTCCCATATTTTCTCCACTTTTTGATGACTGTCTTCAGTGTGTTCCATGGTATATCCAATGCTGTGGAAATTTTTTTGTACTCTTCTCCTGACTGATACCTTTCAACAATGAGATCCCTTTGATGCTTTGTAAGCTCTCTGCGAACCATGGCTTTTGCTGTAGCAGGCAGCTGAGTAAATGTCAGGAAAATCCTACTAAGACAGCTGAACTTTATCTAGGGTTAATAAGAATCTCTTTAATTGATTGCAGGTGTGTAACCAGGAAGACTGAATGCTGTAGTTAAATCGAAAAGTGCTTCAACAAAGTATTAGTTTAAGGGTGTGCACACTTATGCAACCAGCTTATTGTATATATTTTTTTATTTTTTATATTTGCCCCCCTCCATATCAGATTTATTTGTTTTTCAATTGAATTGTACAGGTTATAGGTCACATTAAAGGTGGGAAAAGTTTTGAAATGATTTATTGTGGTCTCTTTTTTATATATATCACAAAAACCTGGCATTTTAACAGGGGTGTGTAAACTTTTTATATCCACTGTACATAAGTAAAATAGCTTAAGTTGTTGTTACAAAAGGTTGGTGGATTAATTTCTTAGGTTAGACCTCAGAGTAGAACATACTAAAATTCTTCCAATATTTGGAGATTTTTTTGTATCACATTAGAATTTCTGGGAGCATTTTTGAGATGAGAATGTGAGTTTTGTAAAGGTGCAATACAGTTTAAAAGAAATTTCTTCTCTATTTAGTAAGAGTTTAGTGAGAAAGTACTTCAAAACTGAAATCAAGCTTAACACATAGCTATCTTCAGTGGCATAATTCAATGCCAATATACCCAATAAACAGTAATAACATTAACAGTTATATTTAGTTTTAATAACTGACAAATCTACCAGCTTGTCCAGCAGAACATTGTGGTTGACTATAGCTCCATTTCTAAAGGAATATAGAATACGTCTGCAGCTGTGTTTTTCTGTGACATAAATAATTCTGGTGATGAAAGCTTATATATAGCAACTAGTTGGTGTAGAGTCAGATAGGCATTGTACAGCAGTGTAAATTGTTGATATATAAATTTAGAGTTGAGTGAATAGTAAACAGCATTTTAAAAGACAGAGATCCAACCAAGGTAAATACTAAGCTCGTTAAGATGTTAGTGCAAGTAATGAGAAATGTTTATTTCTGACAAGATGTACAGTTTAATGCTGAGCTGTAAAGAAAAGAAAATATAAACAGGGTTTCTTTTAGATAACATAGGCAACAGGTAAGTAGATCAAATGTTGGTACATTTTTATCTAAATAACTATCTATAGGATCTGATCATTTGTCTAAATTAACCATGGGATTAATTTTATTCCATAAAAGTTTGATATATCCATATTAGCTGGCGTAAAAACATCCAGTGGAATACAGGGATCTGAATTATTGCAAAAGAGAAAAGAAATGTTCATTATAGTAAAGAAGGACCTTTCCAAGTAACTATATTTAAGATTACTTCAATTAATTCAACTTTGATCTTGTCCATAACAGAATCAAAATTAATAAAAAAGGAAGTCAGTTACTGAGGTGTTTTAACTCTTTTAGAGATATATTGATGCACAGTGTAAGTAAAGAAGTATGCGTGCCATGTATGCTAGGATGCAGAGAGGTTATCTCTGTTAGCACTAATTGGTTAATGTGGGTATTGTTTGAAAGAGCACCTCATTAGCAGCTCAGTGCTACTCCTTGAATTGAGCACAGATCGGTTAGATGTGACAGTGTTTTCTCTACTAGCCCATGCATTGTAGATGCACATGTACTGCCTATTGCACCCACACACGTTCGCATGTTCATACACCTACTGACATGTTTGCATATGGGGCTGCTTGCACACAAATGTGCACACATGCTCAATCACATACACTTCCATAAACAGTTTCCCTCAATGTACCTCCCATAGTACTACCAAACAGACATTGATACACACACACACACACGCACACACACACACACACACACACACACACACACACACACACACACACACACACACACAGTCATGCACTTATGGCTTCCCTGTACGTAACTCCCATATTACAACTAACAGTAGACACATACAAGCACACACACACATCCATTTAGCCAAAATCATTTTCCTACATAGAGTCATAGGGAGATACTAGGCAATCAGACTATTACCTGCCTAGCCAATATCCAGACAGTGACCAAAGGAGGATCAGACTCTATCCTTTGTATCTGTAAGGTAAACGCCTTAACCATTATGCCATTCCCAAGCTCCAAGCACATAAACATGTCTGCAAACATGCTCAATACATGCACACACATTGTGTGAAGGCTGACAGCCTAGCTAGATAGAATTTTGTAAATAATTTTATGTCATTGTAAATATTAATGTAATCCACAGGCTTGTTCTACAAAAGTAAAGAGAACTATATGTTATGATTAAACTATATGTTGTACTGAGCTTCAAAAATGTATCCACAGTGCACTCTACTGGAAGAAAGTTGAGAAGTCAAGCACTGTATGACTGTTTGATCTCAAGCTTGGAGACAAGATGTCTGGGCCAGAAAATTATTTCTATTGTCTTGATTAAAGAGATAATTACTAAGGCTTTATATGTATAATGTCTTTTATTTCTGTAGCTTCCTGGCCAGGTGCAACTTACTAAGAAATGTAAATTTTGAGTCTCTGTTAGCCTGGGAACTAAATAAGTGATAAAAATGATGTAATGTGAAATGGCTCAGCAGTACTGGGTGTTTATCAATTTAAGACTTTCTCAGAGAGAAAGATTTGAGCATTTTGGATTTTGTCAGAACCTTAAAACATCAACTCACCAGCACTCTACAATTTCTCTGTATGTAAGTAGGATCTTAGATTTTAGTATTTCTCTTAGGGATATATAGAAATAGTAAGATTAGTCTGTTTTCTATATTTATGTCAGACTATTCTACAATATTATTTTAAAAGTTTCTGTGATGTCTAAACTCTATAATGTCATTGTGTTGAAGTAATAAGATTTGTCTTGTGTTTTTATTATTTATTATTAAATATTTTTAAACATTTCAATTATGGATGTTTTGTGTAAAGGTAATTTAAGCTCTTAGAATACATTGCATGCATTTGGTGATACTGTCCAAGCCACTCCAGTAGCTTTAGCCCTGTGTCACACTTACTATTTGGGTATCATATTATTACACAGTGAAATTGGCCACCCTTTGGGAAGGGTATTAGTAGTAGCTGATAAGAGTAGTTGGAGGCAGTGATTACTACCTTATAGCCTGGCAAGAGGGGGCATAGCTGGAGAACCTGTGCTAGCCTTTACCGGGAGTGTCTGTGTGTTTGTATATAAACCAAATCTCAAACTGTGTGTGTGTCAGCTACTTGGGCAGGGACATGAAGCACTAGTTTGATAGAGAGGGTACTGGAGGTTTTGGCTTGACTACTCAGCTGGGGTCTGAACCCTATAGCTGTGCCAGTGGAGAGTCTTATTGGGGATCTGGAGAGAAAGGAAGAAACTAGCCCCAGATGGACTGTGAGCTCTGTGTGTTCTTAAGAGAAATTGTACTTTACTGTGTGTGTACTTGTTATCCTTCTCAATGTGCACGTCCCTCACTGGTGCTAGTGGTGAGGATTGAGGCTCCTTGATTACTGGGCCAGTGCACAGGCATCACACATGGCACTGTGATAGCCACCTGTATTCAGAATATGAGCTTTGGCCAGTGTCATAAGGGTGAAGGGTTTACAAACCCTGTCAATAGACTGTGTACTCTTTTTCTCTTTGAGAAAAAATAAGTTAGCAGAATCATTCTGCTGAGTTATTCCACAGTAGTGGCCAGCTCCAGGGAAAATCACATTACTAATTAACATTAGCCACTCCTTTTGGTTGCTGCATTTGCATTTGGCTTCCCAGCAAGAACACTGACTATATTACATCTACTTGTACAGTACAACTGCAATGGGAAGTTAGTCTTTGAATCATTCAAGCTTACTGCAATATAGAAACATAGAGAGTTAAGGCTTCCACATTGTGCTAAGCATTTCTAAATCCTAAGGTAGGAGTGGTAAATGGAAAACGATTTAATTTCTCTATCTTGCGTTTACATTAAAAACATAACTGTAGTCATTTATCTGTACTATGCCAAGATAGAATTACTATGGTTTTAAATTTATAATAAAATATGATTGATAAAATATGTGATGCTAGGCCAAGAGTTGTCAAGATTTGTACCTTTATTTATAGGTTATAATATATTTTAGCAAATAATTGTCCTAAAGACAGGATAAAAAGGTAATGTGAGAAAGGACACCCATACCTTGTGTTCATTTAAATCTTAATCGCATCTGAGAGCTGACTATTGCTAGAGAATCATATAATAATTTTAATGGCTCAAATGCATTTATCAAGGAAACAGTATTGTTCCAATACCACAAAGAGAAAAGTTAGATAGTCGAACTCATTGTCTTTGATTGTATCAAGGGCAAAACTGTCTGAACATTGCTAGTTATAATATTATGATATAGAATTGATCCAAGCATTATATCATTATAGTGCATGTTGCTTGATGTCATAGAGCCTAACTGGAATTTCAATTGGCCACTGAACATAATCTCTTAGGTAATACATTTGCATACATTTTAATATCTAAATTACTGAGATAAATGGGATACCAGTTCTTAAAAAGTAAGGGATATTAATTCAGTTTGATAATAAAAATTATATTTTATTGAAATATTTGTCTGTTATGCTGTGTGTCATATTATGGTTGTATAATGATAGCAGTTTTGGAGTTAATTTTTTTTTATTATTTAATTTTTTTTTTAAAGAAGGCATCAAAGCCATCATTCTCTGTGGTCCTGCCTGGCTTGGGTACTAAAAATGCATTCAAAATGCAACAGCCATTTCTTTTAATATCATCTAAGGCTGAAAGCTTTCTAAAAGAAGTATTTTAGATCACTTAACATAATATGTGCTTTATTAGAAGAATAAATGTTAAAAAAGGCTGATAGACCATCTTGCAGTTTTGTTAGTAAATTCTCATTATTCATAACTGAGCTGATATCATTTGATCCAAGTATTAATTTAAGAAGACTATCCAATAATTTGGATGGGTCAGTTGCTCATTCAGTATGTTTTACACCAATGCGGCCTTTAGTGTTTGAATAGATATAAGTAGAGCTTTAAGCTGGTAAGCTGGAGTGAGGTTGCCATTACAGAATCAAATTTATTTGGATCAAAACAGCATCTACATTCCCTATCAAGTGAAGAAATTTGTTTCTGAAGAGTTATATCTTTTTTTTTTATTTCATACTTTTATAGCTATTCTATAGAGTGCCTTTTATTGACATTTTGAATGTTTCCTGCCTAATATCAACATAATGCTATTGCAGTGTAGGTGTAGCATGCTCACCTTTGGTGCACAAAGCTTTGGGTTTTATTACCACACCAGGTAGACTGATTACTGACACTGCAATGCAGCATAAAGGGGGTGCTGCACTCTGGAGTGTACCATCCTATGGATGAGACGTTAAGCTGAAGCCCCAGCTAAGTGAGTTGGTGGTAGTTCAGGTGAATGTAAAAGATCTCATGGCACCTATCAAAAAGAGTAGGATAAGTTTCTTGAAGTCCTATTCAAATTTCCCCTAGTAGTATAAAAGCCACCTTGGGTCTCCCATGAAAATAGACTACTAGCCTAATGAGACTTACCTGGTCAACAAAGGATAAATAAATATTTTCAGAGTTAGATGGAGTTAAAGAAACTGTCTGACTAATAGCATATTGTTCTTTAAAAAGCTGATGGTTTAACATCCAGTTAGAGGCAGACATTATTTCAAGGTTGAAAGGTATTTTAGGATAACCTATTAAAGGATGGTTAAACCATTTCTCAATTCTGAGTGATATTTCAGATTAAATTCATCAAGCAATTTAGAGATAAGGAACATATCCATCCTTGATAGTGATTTTTGATGCAGGTTAGAGGGTAAAATCTCATCCCTGTAGATGCAATGCTCAATACAGGTCAAAAAAGATTACAAGCATTCATAAACTATTGTAATGATTTGGTGTCTCATTTATTACATAATGCTGGTGACCATTTATTATTTATTTATTATTTTATTTTACATTTGTTAACCGGGCTAGTCTAGCTGGATACATATCCGTTTTCAGTAGAGGCCCGAGGAGAAAAGCTCCAAACAAACAAACAAAATATTAATACATGTTAAAAATAGACACAAAATAGTGTTACAATAAGAGAGTACAAGTGACATTTACAAGATGAAAAAATGACTTAGTAGTTATATAGGATACAGAACAAGCTGTTGGTTAAGCATGGTATTAATTTCACATGGGGTGTAAAATAGACATGATCAGGTAAAAACCTCATTGAGATTAGGAATGAGTGATTATAAAGGTCTGAATAAGAGAATGTGCTAGGAGGAAGTGGGACTAGTAGGGTATGAGATATGTAGTTAGTCAGGTGCATGACAAGGGCATATCCATTGGGTTGTGAGATATTCTTTAAGGTTGTTTTTGAATTGAGTGCGTGAAGTTGCAAGTCTTAGGTAGTTTGGCAATGAGTTCCACGGTTTGCCAATGGAGTTAGCATAGAGGGCATCCCCACCTGAGTTCTTAGCTTTAGTGGTAAGGATAAGGGAACTGTTGGATGACCTAAGACTATTGAGATTAGAGTAAGGAGCCAGAATGCTGGATAGTGATGGAGTTTTATCAGGATGGTTGATTATTTTGTAAGCCTCGGTGAGTTGGTTAAGTTTGAGGAGATTAGGCAGTTCTAGCCAGCCTAGGTTCCTCAAGTTAAGCAAAGCAAAAGGTACTAGTGGAAGAAAACGGCTCCTTTTTTCTTTTTTTTAGCAGCTTTATTAGCAAAAGTAACGAACCAAGCAGCAACATGTAGTTCCAGCAAAACACTCCAAACACATTAACGCTATGTCTCCACACCTGCGTTTTCGTTTGAATACACTTCCTCAGATGCACGATAATACAAGCTCTTCCCCTTCTGCTTAAATACTATTGCTGATTGAATAATTAATCCTAATAATACAATAAATTACTTAATTGCCCTGTTCTTCATGTATTATACTAAAAAATCACATTTACAAAGTGCCTTCATGTCTACCCTTAAAATCATGTTACAATTTATTACATTCCTGCTCACAACATTTTAATCCTATAATTAATTAACAAATTTTATTCATACAATTCAAAACATTAAAATTTGCCATTTTATATACAAAAATCTAAACATATAAAATATATATACAATATATATATACAAACATACAACTAAGAAACATCCAATGCCCTCTGGTGTCTAGATGAACACATTACACCCACTATTTTCACAGTTATGCCCAAACTTAATACACTTCAAAGTTTACCCAGGTTCCTCAAGTTAAGACAATGGTGGGTTCGATAAGGGGAACCTGTTATAAATCTAGCAATATGGTTGTAAGCACGAGAGAGCATGTTAAGTTCACGTTTATTGAGGAAAGAGAGGACCGGGGATGCGTAGAGGAGGGGAGAGAGGAGATGGGTGCGGGCAATAGTTAATTTGGTAGAAGGAGTTAAGAAGTTTTTAATTCTGTACATAGATCCTAGTTTTTTGTTAACAGACTTTATAGTTTGAGTAATGTGTATGTCACAGTTAATGTAATGGTGAACCCAAATTAATCACCACCCTAACATGAAATTGCACCTGTCAAATTTAAATAGATTCAGAAAGAGATATTTAAAGAACCTGTTTCAATGAGTCTACTTTAAAACATTGAAAGCCCACAATATCGAAGACCAAATATTCAAGATGAAAGCATCAAAACCTCACTTCAGTGAATGATTGGATCATCAAATCCATTCCCAGGATAAGTAATCACTAATACTGCAACTAACGAAAACAAAACTGTACCATTCCCAATCCACCAAAGTGGAGGGGGGGGCGACACCTCCCATGCCCCCAACTAAATATATAAACTCCAAGATAACACTACAGTTGAAAAAAGGGCAAAGTCCACCTTGCTGGCCAATAGACTACTTAATGTGGGAATGGATACACTGATCTGGTCATTCACTGAAGTAAAGTTTCAATGCTTTTGTCTTGATGATTTGGTCTTCGATATTGTGGGCTTTCAATGCTTTCAGGTAGATCTCTTTCAACAAGGTGTATAGAAATAAGTCACTGTAATTGGGTGAGATAACAGTGGGATTATACATTCTACATTAAGACATCTGCCACCTACATTTTCTTTTTTAAGGATCAATTAAAAACTGTTTTTATTAAGATTGTCATACCCAAGTTGATTTGTACAACAGAAAAGTAAACGGAACCCACATCTTCCTGTGAGGATCAAACTATGGTGCTCACATGGGTTTCCTCGATTTAATAATCACTGGCATTCATATTTAAAAGAGTTTTCAGATGATTTTGCATATTATAAGATGAGACTGTTATTTTTGACATTTAGTTATTAGGTTTATTTTTGAAATTCCAAAGATAAATTTGGGGTGAGATTTTTTTTCTTGATATGTAGCATAAAAGACCATTCATGTTTGCAATTTGTACTTCATAGCACACACACACACACACACACACACACACACACACACACACACACACTCACACACACACACAGACACTCACACACACACACACATACACACACACACACACACACACACACACACACACACACACACACACACACACAAACACAAATCTAGCCTTCATGTTAATCCTCACCTGCAGGCACCCAGACATGTACTCCTGTACCCAGTGCTGAAACCTTTGATATATCCAAAGATTTGGCATTAAAATCCAAACCCACATGTACCTTACTCACGTGTAATCTTCCTTTTTTCAACATCTTCAACAATTCTTAATAAAAATGGTCAATGAAATTCTCAAGTCATTCACTTTGTTGAGAAAGTGCACATTTAACAGAGTGAGTGACACTGACATAATTATTTATATATATATATATATATATATATATATATATATATATACACACACAGAGAGGGATAGACATACACACATTCTCTCTTTATTTATATATATATATATATATATATATATATATATATATATATATATATATATATATATATATATATGGGTCTACTACACATGATCGAAATTTCAGAAAGCTGAAACCCATATGGCTGAGACCATATCGTCAACTTTTGAAATTTTGAACATGTAAAAAAAAAACTAAACCAAAAACTTACCTACATGTTGCTAGCAGAGGGCAAGCCTCTGCACCTCCCTGCAATTTAAATATACCAACTTCGAGATCGAACTACAGTGTGGAAGATGGGGATCTTCCCATTCCACACTATACAGAGATGCCCATTCTGCATGATTGAAATTTCAAAAGTTGATCATATGGTCTCAGCTATGTGGGAATCGGCTTTCTGAAATTTTGATCATGTGTAGGGGACCCATAGATATATATATATATATATATATATATATATATATATATATATATATATATATATATATATATATATATATATATATATATATGTGTGTGTTTGTGTGTGTGTGTGTGTGTGTGTGTGTTTGTGTGATTCTGTATGATTTCTTTGAAGGTAGCTTTGACTGAAAGAAAAAACAGTATGTTAAAATAACATACTTTTGTCTGAAAAGTCATTTCATCAAAAAACATTCTATACAACATAAATACTATAAAAAGCTTTTTTTGCAGGAGGGCAAGCCACCCTGCAACACCCAGCTGGGATGGTGCTCTAGCCTTCCATCACCACCTTAATTATATGTTGTCTAACTCCATGGTCATACACTAGTGGGGAAAAGAAAAAAAAATCACCACATATATAGTAAATCAGTGTTGGTGTATAAACTCAATCAACATGTCTGGGAGTAGAAAGGGATGGTGGACACTGACAATCCACACAAAATCTTCTGAATTACATCCCTAGCAATTAACATGATCAAAACTGATACCAGAAATACTAAGTGTAGACTTCTACAGTTTTCAGTTAAATAATATTTCAGTCAAACGTGTGTTCAGTCAGAAGTATGCTCAGTCATTTTGCCCAGTTTTTCTTTCAATCAAAGCTATCTTCTACAAAATGACACACATGTATATGTATATAGATACATTTTTATAAAAAAAGAAAGAAAAAAAAATATATATACACACACACACACACACACACACACACACACACACACACACACACACACACACACACACACAGATGTGAGTAGCTAAATTTGCAAAGAAACATGTAGGGGTGGTGATAGTCCTGAGTATTTCAGGTTCATTGACATACACAGTTATATTCTACTGGGCCCAGTTAAATACCCTAGTCATGTATCAGACTTTTGTATTGGACCTGTTATTGTACAGAATGAGTTCATGTACATCTTATTTTGTTACTAAATGTAAAAAGCACATATTATAATACAAAACTGAAAAAAAACAGATAATACATCAACTAGTAAGTCTTTACTTGTGGTGAAACAGTGTTAAAAGTGTGGAACACTGGACTTACTGTAAGGTTCCTGTACAGCACAAGGAATTTTGGTGATCCAGTCTTAGAGGTGATGTAGTGTACTTTGGTGCAAGTCTTTGTAAAGGTAGTGGATGTAAAACCCCATCCAAGAGATCCAGGTTCATCCACAAAGCTCCCTGGTGATGGTGTTCATTGAGAAGATTCACTAGCAGATTCACATCCTCCCTGCAACATAAATATGAAGACGGTGTGGAATGTCATCATTTATCTAGTTGGACATTTGTATACACCTCAGTCATCTCTCTATCAATACTGTCCTTGAAATTGGGTAGTTAGGAATCCTTTAGTCAATAAGGCTCCCTGAGGTTCCACTCAGTTCACAAATAAAGGTAGAATGAGCTGTAACACTCCTAGAGTCAATTTTTTAAAATTTGGTGCAGTGGTGTGGGCTACCTTTATTGCTGATGTTTGTGATGTCCTCTGTAGTGGGACAGAGCTTGGTAGTTATACCTTATATATGCTGAACTATAGGCATCTGCACTAAGATCACCTAGTTTACACAAACGCATACTGATTCCATTTAGAAACATTCTATGCAAATGAACCTCATTAATTATGTTGGGTGTAAGGGGTACTTAAAAGAGCTTTTCACAATACTCCTTCCTAGATATAAGTGGTACTTAAGACAACTGTTTATAGTAGTCCTTCTAAGGGTATCTTTGAAAGTTGTAAATTTTCAATAGGTATTTTTTTTTATTTTTGTTCTCCTTCTACTTCATTCTTTCCAGTTGCCAAGTCCACCCCATCCATCGCTAGGTCTACCAGCTGCTCCTGCTGCTCCCAAAATGTCTCCATTCTAAGTCTTTGGCTGGCACAGAACTTACGCATGTCCAGGGGGCTGTGCAGTCGACTGCTTCAAAGGGAATTTTTTTTTTCTTTTATTACTTACTGCCCGGGTATACTCCCTCCCCTGCATTTGTCTGTTACATTCGAGGACTACTCCCCTCTATGGGCCATGCTTTACTGCAGGGAGCACCAAGGCAAATGCCCTCTTCCCAGGGTTGTGGATGTCCATCCCTTCCTGTCAGTGCCTCAGACACCTGAGCCAGTAATTGGAAGCCAGTCATCTGAGACATTGCTAATGTTTTATCCCTCTATACCATGGCCCTAGCCAAGACATTTGTTTCGTGATGATTGTACTTGCAGGTGTGTTGTACATATTGATAATGTTCATTAATTATATGTCTGCTTCAGATTCCAGCAGAAAGTGTAGGTCTACTAGAATTACTGAGGCATACTACATTTATGCTCTTGTTTTTTATAATGCAAATCACTGAATATTACAAATGAAACTGAAGTATGGTTGCTTTTTGAGTAGTCTGTGCAAACATATGATAAGGACTTAAATTGTGATGTGCTATTGGCTTACACCTGTTTCCTATAATGAAATTAATGATAAATACAGATTTCTGTATGATACTGCATTTTGGCAGCTTATGAAGTAGTCATTTCAAGCAATTGCTAAGGTATGGTAGTACACTATGATGCTGCTCTTGGTCTGCTGCTGTTCTGGTAGTCTGACATAGTTCATTCTAAGTCCTGGACATCTGCATTTTACCAGCAAGTGCACAGTGGTGTCCTGCAGTATTATCAAGGTGTTCACTTCAATGATGGGCGGTATATTGATGTGGTGATTTTACATTTACTGATTATGTGCATCATTCATATGTGTGTATATAATATGTTGTTATGTATTTATTACACATTTGTCAGACCTGAATCACTCATTTCCGACATAGGTAAAGGTCCACATTGCAGTAATGCTAGTACATCATTTTAATTCTAGAGCTCATACTTTATATGGTTTCACAGTGTGGGATTTAAACCCTTACATCTTCTACTTGCACATTGGTGCATTACACATACACAGCTGTGTAAGTTTACGTGTGTCATTCTTTGTAAAGTATGCAACATGTCATGTTTTTCAGTGCCAGTACAGGTGTGTATCATATGTTTTTCCAGTGCCAATACATAGTAACCACAGTGCTACATAGATAGTACCCATTTCTTAAAGTACAGCCCATGAGATATGTTACCATGAAGAGACATAGCAATGCATATCCCATGCATGCATATTTGACTTTATCCTTCATATAAGCACTGCATAGTTTTACCAGAAATTATGTTCAAACTCCTGACACATACACTTTTGCATCTTCTAGATGAGTCCATTATGCTCTAGAAATAATAAATTCTGACAGAAAAATTGGAATATAATCGATACTCAATGAGAGCATGGCAGAAATTTACTGGGAAGGACAGGTAATATGGTTTGGGAGAAGTGAGTGCTGAATTACACTGCCGGCATGGTAAATGTTGTGGGTAGCCACTATAGATGAGAGTGTGATGTCATGCTGGAATTATAATTCATCTACCATCTGACACATAGTTCTTTCTGGCATGATACCAATATCTTTGTCAGAGTCCAGGCAGTGATATTGAGGTCAACCTACCTAGACCCTATGGCATTTTGTTTATTAAGCTACCTAAGCTATTAAGTTTTAGAGGTCATACTTATTACACCTTGACAACAGTTTCATGTTATATCTTTCACAGCACAGCACACTGGTAGGAGCTGTGTTGTCTCCTCAAATGACAACATGCCAGATAAGTGTTCTTCTATTTGTCATATCATTATATCTGTATAATTTTTGTGCTGCCTTCATTCTCATGTTCTTGAGCAGTTCCATACTAACACCTATGCTCTGTCACATATGATCAATGTTATGTGACAGAAAAAGGCCTCCTCTTGTGTGCCATACCCATGGCACTCATTCATCTATAGTGCCTGTGCTGCAATGTGCACATATGACTGTTGTAGGTTATCATACTCATTCTCCAAGTGCTATGTCAAGTCATGCACCATGTACAACTGCACAGCCCTCTGCTGTGTCTCATCCTATTCAGGGTGCCACTAGCAGATCTGTGGTAAAACACTGTGGGGCTGAGGTTTCCTCCCAAGGGAGGGGCAGCCAAAAGTGCAGTATGAGCCATCTGCATGGGTGACCTCATGTGCCTTACCATGTCTGGTGCTCTAGTGTGAGTGTGCATTTTTTGCATCACTCTGAACCTGTGGCAATGATGACTGCTACTTCCTTTATATTACTTTACTTGCAGAATGGCACTGCATTTTAAATGTTATACATATTTATACACAGGTTTGAAATCTCATGATAAGCTGTTATGGTAAGGTAATGCACATATCATATAGGATCATAGGATCACAGGATCACAGGAGGTTACTAGGCTATCGACCAGGCAGTCATTTCAAGCCTAGCCACTTCATCCCAATGTAATACCTATGATACTCTAGTCAATAACCGGGATTATATTTAGTAATGACTACTAATATCCAGGAGGGTTGTAGGCCCTATCCCCAGTAAGAATTTATGGTGCCCCATCCACTCGTCCAGGTTCCTTTTGAACAGTGTCATAGAGATGCTCTGCTTGAAATGAATTGGCAGCCTATTCCAAAGATGTAGCAGTCACTGGGAGACAAATCTGCCCCTCCAGCATGTCCTATTCAAGTCATAGGCCATATTTAGGTCCCTGGAACAGGTAGCTCTAGTCCCATTTGATTTATGAATGTGCAGCAAATTCATTAAGTTTAGGTCGGAGAGTGCTCTGTAAGCCAGGGATAAGTCTCCTCTAAGAAGTCTATATGATATTGAGTATAGTGACAGAGACTTTATTTGGTCTGTGTAATGCACGTGCTAGAGTCCCTTGATCTTCTGTGTTAGAAACCGCTGACGTCTCTCCAATTACTGCAGGTGCTTTGTACGGTACATGCCAAAAGGAGAGTTGTACTAAATTATGTGCCTGATTAGTGACGAGTATAGAGGGGTTATAACCTCCTTTGCTTTAGAGGTGATGCCATTGGTAATCAAGTGTACTACGTAAAAAGCCTTCCATACTACAATAGACACATGGTGGTCAAAGTTAAGGTCACAGTCTACTTGTGATACTAGATCTCTTACCACTTCGTAGGTACATAGGGTATTGCTGTTAATTTGATAGTGTGATGGGACATTGTTTTTATCGAAGGGAATGATGATGCATTTCTTTGCATTTAGTTTGAGACTCTAACTAAGACACCAGTTGCTGGTCTGCATAAGACCCTCTTGAAGTATACTGATATCATGTGGGGATTTAATAATTGATCCCAGTTTGCAGTTGTCCACAGACTTGGTCAGCCACAACCCCTTAGTTTTGGTCTGAACTTCTGAGAAGTATATAACAAACAGTAGGAGGCCCATCACTGACCCTTGTGCACCCCATTGGTGACATGTCTGCTGACTGATGTGGAATCACCCACTTTGATAGTGTGTGACTGGCTTGTGAGCCAGTTGGCAACCCATCTTACAACAAATGAGTTTATATTCAGTTTGCTAAGTTTATTGGTAATGCCTGAGTGTGGGATTGTGTTGAAGGCATTGGCCAAGTTGAGGTATGCTGTGTGCATAGATTTGCCATCTTCAGTTTAACAGGCAGGATCTACCCTTGACAAAGCTGAATCAGGTCAGAACCAGGGTTTGGAGGTCACCAATGTCTTTATTTATGAGGTCCATGATGATACATTCCATGGCATTACAGATGAGGTTGGTCAGGCTTACGTGTCTATAATTCCCTGTGTCTGTTGCTAAGCCACCTTTGTGGAGGGGAATAACCGTTGCTGTTCTTCATTCTGCAGGAACATAGCCTGTGGTTAGGCTGTGATAGAATAGGGTACTTAATGGCAATGCTAGTTCATGTTTTAGTTTGTTTAGAAGACAGCCTGGGATACCATCTGGTCCCATAGAGGCTGTGTTTTTTTCCTTAGACAAGTCTTTACTGACCTGCTCTTCAGATATATATAGGGTGGGGGGAAGTTGGGGGCAAGGCTTGTGATGAGCTGGAAGGGGATATTGGAGTCAAATTTTCAACAAATCTGTGTGCCAGCAGGTTTGCTATCTCTGTGGAATTAGTATGTGATACCGTTAGTCACTAGCTTTGCGCATGCTTGGATCCCGTAAAATGCCTTATGGTTATCCTTAGCTGTGATTGCTAAGTTTTTCTCAAAACAAAAAAATATTGTGATATATATGATTTTATGACTATGATGTTTAGGTTCATAGGTTCATAGGTAGGTACTAGGCTATCGGCCCTAGGGCCTATACAAGCCTAGCCATAATAATTCCCTGGCTATTGCTTCCCACAAATATTTATTTTCCTGGACCCCTGTCTAGCAGGTCTACTGATGTGATCACCAGGGTGAATTTCCTTTCTCCCATCCAATTGCCAAGGTTCCTCTTGATGAGGGCCATTGAGGGTCTCTGCCTGACACATACGGGAAGCCTATTCCAGAGTATGGGGAGTCTCTGGGTCAGGAACCTATCCCTCCGGCATATTCTATTCATTGTCATGAAAAGGTTAAGATCCCTGGAGCTTGTGGCTTAGAGGGATTGGGATTTCTTTAAGTGTAGCATATCCGCCAACTCTGGGTTTGACATGGCCTTATATGTTAGGTAGAGATCGCCTCTGAGTAAGCGATATGCAACATAGTATAGCTGGAGTTTCCTTAGATGGTCAGCATAAGGCATCTGCTTTAGGCCTGTGACTCTTTTTGTGAGGTATTTCTGCTGCCTTTCTAGTTGTTGCAGATGTCTTGTGAGGTACATTCCAAACAGGGCATTATATTCTATAATGGGTCTAATGAGGGATGAGTACAGAGGGACAGTGACCTCCTTTTTTCTGGATGAAAAGCCCTTAGTGATGAGGTGTGCCATGTAGAAGTATTTTCTAACTGTTGTGACTATGTGGTTATCAAAGGTGAGACCACTGTCCACCTGTGTCCCTAGGTCTCTTATCACACTTTTGGTATTTAATGCACTGCCACCTATGTGGTAGTTCACAGGTATGTGGTTTTTCCCAAAGGGGACAACTATACATTTTTTGACATTTAGCTTGAACCCATGGCTCTGGCACCAGGCATCTGTTTCAGTAAGGCCCTTTTGTAGTATATCCACATCATTTGGGGATTCAATAATGGCTCCCAGCTTGCAGTCATCTGTAATCTTTGTAAGCCAAAGTCCCTTAGGGTTAGCCTGTACTTCAGTGAAGTAGATGCCAAACAAGAGTGGTCCCAGGACAGAACCCTGTGGTACACCACTTGTCACTTGTCTGGAGCTGGATTTGGAGTTGGCTACTTTTACAGTGTGTGTTCTGTCAGTAAGCCAGTTTGCAATCCATCGAGTGACGTAGGGATTAATGCCCAGCTTAGTAAGTTTATCTATGATTCCAGAGTGGAGAATAGTGTTGAAAGCCTTGGCAAGGTCCAAGTAGGCTGTGTGAACCACCTTACCCTCATCCATGGCTCTAGAGACTGATTCGAAGAAGTTGATCAGGTTCAGGAGGCAAGATCAGCCCTTCATGAACCCAAACTGGGTGGAGTCCAGTGTTTAAAGGTTCCCAGTGTCTTTGTTTATAAGTTTCATGAAAATACGTTCCATGGCCTTGCAGATCAGGCTCGTCAGACTGATGGGGCAGTAGTTCCCTGGATCCAAGGTGGATCCCCCTTGTGGAGTGGGATGACTGTAGTTGTGCGCCACTCAGTAGGCACAAAGCCTGAGATGAGGCTATGATTAAACATGACACTTAGGTGAGGTGCCAGTTCATATTGTAGTTCATGTTGTACACAGCCTGGGATGTCGTTTGGTCCTATGGATGTTGTATTCTTGGTTTCGGAGACTGCATTTTTACCTGAGTGGCCATGATTACCAGAATTTGGCATTCTTTTGGTATTTAGATGAGTCCTTTAGGGGGTGGGGGGGTGAAGGTGGCACTGAATCTGTATGACAGGATATTGGCAATATCCTTGTGATCAGTATATCAAGTGCCATTCTATTGTAGCTCAGAGCAGATCTGAGTATTGCCATTTAGATTCTTGACATAGCTATAGTATGCCTTGTGGTTGTCTTTGGAATCTTTGGCAATTTTGTTTTCGTAACTAGCTTTGGAAGATTTTATGAGGGATCTCAGAATTTAACTGAGGCTGGTGAGGGAGTTTTTTGAATCCTGAGTTCTTCCTCTTTTCTGCAACATTTTTTCCTTCTGTTGTACAGCTTGTTTATGGCAGGAGACCACCAGATTGGCTTCCTCTTTTTAGAGGACAGTGCCTTGGGTCTATTTGGGATGGCTTGGAACATGCATGAGTGAATGTGCTCATACAGCACCTTAGTGTAGGATTCAGCAGTTGAACTTCCAGTTCCCATCTGCATGGGTGTCATGAAGTTTGTTACTTCTGACTTGGGAAGCATGAAGCTGGCTTTGGAGAATTTTTTTACAGCAGTTTCCTTAAAGGGGGTGGAGGGTGTGGATGTCAGGGTGATTAGCTTATGGTCTGATCTGACCAATGAGGGGATGACCACTGGTGTGGAGCATCGATCTCCCATGTTGGTAATGACCAGGTCTAGAATATTGGTACCCCTGGTGGGACTATGAATTGGTTGCACTAGGGCATTGGAATTTATGAATTCCAAGAACTGTTAAGCAAAGGTGTTGGTACAGGAGTAGTTTTCCCAGTTAATGGCAGGGTAGTTGAAATCACCCAGTATTAGGGTGTTTGGTTGTATCTTAATATTTTCCAGTATGCTTAGAAAGGTGTAGTGAGAATCTTGGAGCATGGTGGGGGATCTGTAGCAAGCTACATTTCGTATTGCAGTCGCACCTAGTGTTAGTTGCACCTGGAGAATTTCAGATAAATTGTGTTGGGCAACTATCCTGGAGGTGTGAATATCCTTGGTGAGTATGGACACTCCTCCACCTTTAGTGTTTTGGTCCTGGTTTGTTGGCTGAAAAGTGTGGTATGAGTTGTAGCCTGGTATTGCAGGGGTGCTTTCTGGAGCCTTGAACCAGGTCTCAGTTACTGCACAGATATCGATGTTCTTCCTTTTTAGGAGTGCCTCGAGAGAGTGCATCTTGAGGTTTAGACTTCCAGCATTGAGTAGCATTACCTTCAGATTTTGCTTGCTTGTACCCATTACAGTGGTAGTTTTGTCCTTTGAACCTTACCTAAAAAAGGCACTATAAGGGTGGCAAGAACCTTAGCCAGTCACCTGAATCCCAGGGGAGACAGGTGCAAACCATCTCTTGCAAAGCATCATGGTTTGTCAGTCATATCATCCCAGGCAGACAGATACTCGGTCCCCTTTGAATGACATGAGAAGGTTAGCCAATTATTGAAGTCAATCATTTTGTCCTTATACTGCAGTATCATTCTGGGCGATGTCAGCATGCTACTCAGAGCTAGGGTCATACCTGCCTGGGCTACATGATTCGAGAGCTCTTCCATGTCTATTTTCATGTAGTCCAGGGAGGTAGGTCTCAAGTCATTCACTCCAAAATGGACAATGGCAGAGTCATATTTGTACCTGTTGTAGAGTAACTTGAGTGCATGCATTATGTGGCGGATCCTGGCACCCGGCAGACAACTAACTGTAATTTTCTCCTTGTTCAGCTTGGTGAGTGGGATATCAGTGTGCCTGACTATAGAGTCATCTATGACTAAAGTGTCGGGTATGTTGTCTTCCCTTAGGGGCTGCTGTTGGGTGGCACACTGGTAATGTGAGCTATATGACGCTTTGGCTGTGTTTGGAGCTGGTGTTTGTTTGAGTTTCAGCTTCTGAGGTTCTTGTTGCTTGGGCAGATTAATGTTAAGAGCCTCCGCATATGTGGGTTTTGTGTTGCTATGTGTGGGTTTTGTTGGTGTGGGTTTTGAAGGACTATGTGTTTGAGGTGTTGTGTGGGTGTTAACCTTCTCCTCTTGACTGTCTAGCAGAATCTTGGCTGGAGAGAGCTTTATTTCCAGTTTGGCTATGTAAGTGCATCTCTCACAGGTTGTAGTGTTTGGAGGTAGGAGGAGAGGGTTGTCTGTGTACATGACGCAATTGCCGCATTGCCCCAGTATGCCCAGATTCACCAGGTGGACATGAGAAATCACTGGAAGCTGGCCCTTGGACATGCCTGGTTAGGTGCTTTCTTTGTGTAGTGCAAGAGCTGTTTTGCCTTACTTTTTGGCAAGGTACTTGCAATTGTAGACTGACTAGTGCCTACAACTATTTTCTACTTATTACCAAGGAGAAGTGAGTGCTTGTAACAAATTAAGGCTTCCTAGTGATTTTTAGCGAGTTTTACTGCAAGTGCTACTCACAAGTATACAGATGTTAGTGCTACTGCTGATAAACTAGCTAGTTCTAAGGGAAAATTTGAAGAGCAGACTTTCTGGCACCTAGAATAGTTTAACCTTAGCCCCATTTATATGCTGCTGCAATGGTATTTCTCTTCAAATCACAGAGACATGTTGTTATTGGATAATGTGTAAGTCATTACTTTTAAGCATGTTCCTATTGCTTGTGAGGTATACATGGGACAGCATACTTGCATTTACCACAGCATGTCTTTCTTTAAGTACTTCTAGTGAGTGCACTTCACATAAACATAACACAAGTCCCACAGTCTAAAAACATAGGCTTATGTAATTAACAGTCGGTTAGCATTGTCGCCTCAGAGCAAAAGGTTCTCCAGTTCAATGCTTGGCTTTGAGCACCTTCTGTGTGGAGGCTGCATGTCCTCCCTGTGGTTGAATGAGTTTTAAAGATAAGCAGTAGGTGCATATGTGTGCCTTCTGGGAAGGTTGGATGCTAATCTGGCAACTCAACACCGTAAAAACTCCACTGCCAATCAATCTGCGGATCAGTGATCCACTGTGGTGACCCCTAATGGGAGAAGCCGAAAGTCAATTTTATTTACATATGACACAATATGCATACAAGATCCATATGTGCTTCTGTACATTTCTGAATATGTATAGTACCCTGCTAATCCTAACTTGGGTGTTTTTTGTTACAGCTTGCATCTTTATTGTTTTTCAACACTGCAATTCTGTTTATGAGTGTGCCATCAACTGGTGATCAGTCGTGTCACTAACTGTCCATTATACTCTGGCTTGCACTGAATTTCCTGGGAGAAATGCCATTTTTATTGCTTATCAATGCTTTACCCTTCATAGCACATGTATAGTATGATGTATATACATTTCAGAGTTTGCCTAGGTACAGTCTGCAATCAGCAGCATGGCATCAGTTCCAGCACACCCTACAGGTGATGTGTCATGTAAATTATGTATTTCTATTACTCTTCAGTTATGTACTCTTATGTGCTTTTTGTGGTCAGCAAATTTCAGCCTGCCCTCATCCCAACAGCCAACCTCTTACACTGACTGTGCCATACACACATACACACACACACACACACACACACACACACACACACACACACACACACACACACACACACACACACTGCAGACCACATATGTATTGAATATATCTCAGCATTATGTCTTATACTGAAATTGACCACATGCAGGACATACACATATGAGTGTGTTCACATACAGGACATACACATAGAAGCATGTCTATAGTACTTGCTGTACCTCTACCACATTCCTGCCTATATAAGAACTATATATTTCCCTATAGGCATTCTCATACATATTTTTTAGTTTTTCACATATGGTTTGAACTTACCACAATGAGCCACAATTTACACACTTGTGTGGTATGTATGATGCTCCCCAAGTCACAGATAAATTACTCTGGCTGTCACATATAGTGTTGATATACCATCACCAGTGGATACATATAACAAGTTGCTTTTTGTACAGATGTAAGTCTGGTGCATCATGACTCAAAGTTCTGAGTCAGATGTTGCTGTGTTGCCTGAGCCAGCAAATATGGCCACGACCTTCATTGCCCATACGTGGATGTTGTGTGTGCTTGTGTCCACCTGATCATCTTCAGAAGCATGTGATAGTTCCTCTTTGGACATTTAAGGTTCTTTGTATACATCAGCCACACCTAGGGCTGAAAGACCACCAAGTCTGGATGTAATCAAACTGTGGAACATAGCACACATGGTGATAATTTTTCCAGCCATTTGTTATTAGTACAGCAGAGCAATCGTGAATGTGTCTAAACATCTGAATTGTGATTTCAGAATGCCAAGCAATTACTTGATTATGTTCAGTGTTGCTGTGTTTGCTTTGTAAAAAACATTCTCAGCAGGCATGGATGGGGCTCTAAATGTTGTCATGAGCCAGTGCTTCAGGAAATAACCTCAGTCACCTGTTGACTTAAATGCACAGGACATTAGCAGGGTTGCATCACACTACAGCATGAGAGCTGCAGGTATACTTACCAACTAGTAGCTTCAAAGTGATAACATTATGACATGCTCACTCTATATATGTGTATCAAGCACACTACTAGGGTGTGTTGCCAGCAGGATAATGATGAGACCATCTGCCAAGCACACTACCTGACAACTTGGCAGTAGCTTTCCTTTCTGTCAAAGTAACATCTGAGACTATCTCCAGAATAGACTTTGATCAGTATGTGTATGCAATCAGTTGCACCAAGGAAAGGGTGAAATGGGTGATGGCACACAACCATTTCATGGCAGCCTGCTACTCATGTGGTGTGCTGGGAAGTAAATAAACCCATCAATCTTCCTACTCATGACTGCCAGGAACTGTCCTAGTATGTGACTAGCAGCTGAATAGGACATCCCTACAGTATCAGTCATGTACCGCTGGAATGTCTCAGAGGCAAGTATACTTAGGCTCAGACATGTGTGGACTACCCTACAATCTAAAGCATGATATATGGGTTGCACGCATTTCACACACAGCTTGCAAGAGCACTCTGTATCTAATCTGAATCAATCTGTATATTATTTAATGATCAGAGCTGGCTTAACTGCAGCCTGGCTCTCCACCATGTTGATTGTCTGCAGATATATGGATGTAGTTGCAGATTATCTTCTAACATCCCCTGTAGAACCCTAGCCTGTAATATTTTATTGTGAGCATAATTCATCATTACAGCTTTTTCTGTGAAATTCACAACTGAAGTTTGCAAAACTGTGAGTTATTTTTATATTTAAGATTAAGCAAATGTGGATTCTGCAGAATGCTTGCTTTAACATATTGGTATATTCTGCCAATACTATGTTCATAGGTTCATAGGTAGGTACTAGGCTATCGGCCCTAGGGTCCATACAAGCCTAGCCAAACAATGTACCCTGGCTTTCGCCACCCAAATTATTTTCCTGTGCCCCTGTCGAGCAGAGCCACAGAAGTGATCCCCAGGTGAATTTCCCATTTCCCATCCAATCATCAAGATTTTTCTTGAAGAGTGCTAATGAGGAGCTCTGTTTGACATAGATAGGTAGTCTGTTCCAGAGTATGGGAAGTCTCTGGGACAGGAATCTATCCCTCCAGCATGTTCTGTTTATTGTGGTGACAAGGTTTAGGTCCCTAGGGCATGTAGCTCAGAGGGATTGGGATTTCTTTAAGTGGAGCATGTCCAACAGCTCTGGGTTTGACACAGCTTTGTATGTTAGGCAGACATCGCCGCTGAGTAGGCGATATGCGATGGAGTAAAGCTGGAGTTTTTTGAGACGGTCTGCATAGGGCATCTGTTTGAGGCCATTAATCCTCTTTGAGAGTTATTTCTGTATTCTTTACAGTTGTTGTAGATGTCTTGTGGGGTACATACCAAAAGGGGCATTGTACTCTATAATGGGTCTAATGTGTGATGAGTAGAGGGGAACAATGACCTCTTTTTTTCTGGATGAGAATCCTTTTGTGATGAGATGAGCCACGTAGAAGGATTTCCTGACCACTTTGGCAATGTGATTATCAAAGGAGAGACTACTGTCCACCTGTGTCCCAAGGTCTCTTATCACATTTTCGGCATTAAGTAGACTATCAGCTATGTGGTAGTTCATGGGTACAGAGTTTTTACCAAAGGGGATGACAATACACTTTTTGGCATTGAGCTTCAGGCCATGGCTTTGTTGTTGCATTTTATTGTCATGGGTGCACTTTTTCTTTTTTTTTTCTTTCTTTTTTTTTTTTTTTTTTTTAGAATCTGGCACAACTATGCAGAGTCCGCAGATATCATGCACTATATTCATTAGCATATGTGCATGGGTTTTGATTGTTCTTGCAATTGCATCCAACCTTATTCCACTAATGTTTCTCTTCAGCGCACTAAGATGAACTCAACTTTCTTTTGGAATGTGGGAGTTAAAGTTTGTTCAATAGAAACATACCTCATAAGTTTCCTTAATTGTTAGGAAAATCCCTGATTTTGCCTTGTGCATCATAAAATGTGTGAGTTTTTGAGAGGAGAGTCAGTGTTAAACTCATTGCATAATTCCAGTCATTATAGTTACAAACTTTTTGTTCAATCCAAAATGCATAGTAATGCAAATCCTCTAATTCTATCAGCTAAAATACTGTCAGTATTTCAAAATTATTCCTGATTTTGTTAATTTGGTTATTTTTGGCTTTGTCCCTGATTTTAGTCAAAAAATGTCAAGAGCTGTAACTTGAGAACTTAAACAATCAGTGCAAATTTGTATGTTCTGTAAAAGGGGTACAATGAAAAATGTTTCATATCTGTAAATAAATACAAAGATTGATAAGCCATTGCTATAGC